>NC_083741.1:3255000-3330000 GCF_033458585.1 Syngnathus typhle
GACAAACAGCAGACGGGTTGATTACCTTGCTTATGGGGAAGGGACCAAGGAAGCGGGGCCCCAGCCTGCGGGATTCTGTGCGTAGCGGCATATCCCGCGTCGAGATCCACGCTCGCTGTTCCACGTTGTACGACGGAGCTGGCGTCCGATGCTGGTGAGCGTAGCCGGAAACAGAGCGGAGGAGAGAGACCCGAGCCCTCGCCCAGGCCCGTTGACAGCGGCGGATACAGCCGAGGGCCGACGGGCACGCCGCGCTCTGCTCCTGGTGGGCGAACAAGGGCGGTTTATAACCAAACACACAATGAAAGAGCGACAGACCTGTGGCCAAGCTGGGAAGGGCATTGTGGGCATACTCCACCGAGGGAAGGGGATTGGCTCACCTGCGCTGATCTCCAGCGGCCATGCACCGGAGAGCCTTGCCTAGCTCCTGGTTCAAACGTTCGGCTTGCCTTTTCGATTGCAGATGGAACCCTGAGGAGAAGCTGGACGAGGAGCCGGCAGAACTCCGCCCAGAAGTCAGAATGGTCTTACACAATGTCCTGAGGGGTGCCGTGGTGCCGAACAACCTCCTGCAGCAGAATGGACGCTGTTTGCTTTGCCGACGGGAGTTTGGGCAGGGGAATAAAGTTGGCCATTTTACTGAAACGGTCCACGACCGTGAAGACCGCCGTGGTCCCCTCCGAGAGCGGAAGCCCTGTGACAAAGTCGACCGACAGGTGAGACGAGGGTCGCCGGGGAACGGGCAGAGGCTGGAGCAACCCGGCCGAGGGCCAATTAGATGAGGCCCGGACGTAATCGCGCGTACCCGCCCACCAGAACCGCTGATCCACCGCAAACCTCGTGCGGGCAGTCCCGGGATGGCAGGCGAGGCGGGAGTTGTGCGCCCATTGAAGGACGGATAACCACAGGTTCTCGGGGACAAACAGGCGACCCTCCTGGCAGTTGATCGCGCGCCGCAGCCTCCACCTGACGCTCCATCTCCCATGACAGGGCCGCCACCCAAACAGAGCTCAGAAGGATAGTGAGAATCGGCCCCTCCACCTCCTCCCCTCCAGGGAAAATGCGTTCGCTTTTGCGTTGCGGGAAGCCGCCCTGTAAGATTGCGAGAATTCAAACCGGTCAAAAAAAAGGGCCCACCGAGCTTGCCTAACATTCTGCCTCTTAGCCGATCTCAGGTATTCCAGGTTCCGGTGGTCCGTCCAGACGATGAACGGAGTGGTGGTGCCTTCCAGCCAGTGCCTCCACTCCTCCAGAGCCAGCTTGACCGCCAGGAGTTCCTGATTGCCGATGTCATAATTTCGTTCTGCGGACGACAGGCAGTGAGAAAAAGAAGCAAATGGGTGGACTCGATCATCCTCGTGGCGGGGCGGCGGGGCTAGTAAAAGCTAAGAATTGTTGTAACCGCTTGCGTGTTTCGGGAACTGGCCAAGACGTGACTGCCCTCACCTTTCGCACCACGTAGCCGAGAAACTTGACAGAAGACGTGTGGAATTCGCATTTCTCCGCCTTTACGTACAGCGAGTTTTCAAGGCGACGGCGCAGCACCACCCGGACATGTTTGATGTGTTCAGAGAGAGATGAGGAGAAGATGAGGATGTCATCCAGGTAAACAAACACGAACCTATTTAACATACCTCGCAGAATGTCATTAATCAGGGATTGGAAGACTGCTGGGGCATTGGTGAGCCCAAACGGCACCACCAGGTATTCATAGTGCCCACTAGGGGTGTTGAAGGCCGTCTTCCATTCACCTCCCCTGCCATCATGAAAAGGGGAAATACAAATTCAATTGTTTTTACTATAAAGTCATTTTCCATTTAATTTCAATAATTGTGTATAATTTTGAACCAAAATCACAGAATTTTTATAGTCAACTTCCTGTCTAGCCTCCTCAGAGGATTGCGTAATCACATGGCTGCCTATGTTGACAGGCTATGCAGTTAGACTGAACTGCACTCTGTCTTTATGTTGCTGTTTAAGTGTTCAAACATCCATCCATCCTTTTTCTGTACCGGTTAGTCCCCACCGGGGTCGCGGGCATGCTGGAGCCTATCCCAGCCGTCATCGGGCAGTAGGCGGGGGACATCCTGAACCGGTTGCCAGCCAATCGCAGGGCACACAGAGACAAACAACCACTTGCACTCGCACTCACACCATCGGCCTACCAAGCATGTTTTGGGGATGTGGGAGGAAACCGGAGTGCCCGGAGAAAACCCACGCGGGCCCGGGGAGAACATGCAAAGTCCACACGGGGAGGGACGACGGTAGAATCGAACCCGCACCCTCCTAACTGTGAGGCGGACGTGCTACCCAGTGCCCCACCGAGCCGCCTAGTGTTCAAACACTGTGGCTATATTAACTAATTTCCATAGTTAAGCTGGTGTATATAATATCTTGTGTTTTTTGTCATCCGTCTGTAACGTCGTGTTTCTTTAGATGAACAAAACGGCTTTGAAAAGAGATCTTACGGAGGCTACGAAAAAAGGTTCTCCAGCTTTATGGCAGGGGGTGCTAGTGATCCCGGGATGCTTCATGCGCCTACCTGTAGAATAAGAGATCTCCAGTTCAAATTTACAGTGAACAACTGAGGAGCAGTCGTCCATTTGTTTCGTTTTACATTCGTTTTTTTTTTTTTTCCGTTTTTACACTTTATTTTACAATGGAGGATTACATATCCAAACGATTTTCAACGAGGTCATCAGTAAAAGAAGAGCAACTCCGGAGTTAAAAGGTTTGAGTCAGACAACGGGACTTAGGAGCATGTCTTTTCAAACGGAGTAGTACGCACGATCGAAAACAAGTTTTTTATTCCATGTGCTTTATTGAGAGTTTTTATGTCTGAAGACTGCTGATATGAGATTTCCATTAAAATAGTTCAGATTAAATAATCAATAAGCCACACTAGAGCAGCGTTCCCCAACCTATTTTATGACACGGGTAGGTGCCGGAAAACTTTTACCGGGAGGGGTGATGTCAGTGCCTAACCAGTCATGAACCTCACTGCACGTCACTGGTACCAGGTGATAAGCATTGCGAAGGTCCAGCTTCGTAAATATGGTGGCACCTTGCAGGCTCTCAAAGGCGGCGGAGAGGAGAGGCAGGGGATAGTGGGTTCTTCATTGTGATCTCGTTGATTCCCCGGTATTCAATGCACGGGCGGAGCGTCCCATCCTTCTTCCCTACGAAGGGTGAGGAGGATGGCTGAATGATACTGGCAGCCAGACAGTCCTTGATGTACTCCTCCAAGGCCTTGCGCGCAGGAGCAGACAAGGAGTACATGCGACCCTTGGGAGGTGAGGTGCCAGGTAGCAAGTCGATCGCGCAATCGTACGATCGGTGTGAGGGAAGAGAAGTCGCCTTGGCTTTGCTTAAAACGTCCTTGAGTTCATGGTACTGTGCTGGAACATTGGAAATGTCCGGGTTAGGGCCTTTCGAGCGGGTCGGCAGCTGCTCTTAGGCATAAGTGATGGCATCGCTCGCTCCACTGCCGAATGCCTCCCACCTCCCAGTCCAGCACCGGGTTGTGCAGCCGCAGCCAGGAAAGCCCCAAGATGAGCCGCTGCTCTGGGAGGGACAGGAGAAAAAACTGAATAGTCAATTGGTGATTGCCTGAGAGAAGTGACCTGATTGGCTCCATGATGGAAGTCACCTCGCCGATCAGCCGACAGTAGATGGCATGAGCGGGCAGTGAAGGGCTCAGGGAAAGGAACTTGATTCCCGACTGATGGGCCAAACTGATGTCCATGATGTTACCTTCCGCCCCGGAATCCACCAAGGCCACCACGCTGGATGCGCGCCTGTAGCGTGAAGGAACTGGGACTGGGAGAGCAGGTGTTATTCGAGCTCACGCGGATCCCCTGACGCCGCGTGAGCTCTGGCCTTTTAACGAACATCTGACTGCCCGATGGCCACCCTCCCCACAGTACAGACACAGCCCTTGCGTGAGCAGTCGACGGTGTTCCTCTGCGGGAAGGTGGGCTCGCCCCAATTCCATCGGCTCGGCGGGCGGGGCGGTCGATGGAAGCTCAACGGGTGGACGAGGGTGGCTGCGCGGGCTTCGGGGCGCTCTTCACTCCCGCTCACATCGCCGGGTCCGGATCTGCCGGTCCACGTGGGCCGCCAAGTCCATCGCTCCTTCCAGGGTTCGGGGAGGCTCGTAGGACACCAACTCGTCCTTCATATACTCGGCAAGCCCGTGGAGGAAGGTGCTCACCAGGGCTGGTGTGTTCCACTGGCTACTGCCAGCCAATGTCTGGAACTTGAGGGCATACTCTGCCACCGATCGACTACCCTGCCGCAATGTAGCCAGCTCCTCGGCGGCGTCCTCTGTGACCGAGCCCAGGTCAAATAGCCTTAAGGGCTCGCTCGCGAAGGCGTCGAATGAGTCACAAGCGGGGGCTCTTCGCTCATACTCAGCCATTCCACAAAGCCGTGCCTCGCCCGTGAGGTGGGACAGGACCCTACTTTGGCTGGCTCGGTCGCGAACGTGACGGGCTGGATATCAAACATGATGAGGCAGTTGGTTTGGTGTCGCGGGAGCGAAGTCCGATAGCGGCCACGGATCCCATGGCACTGGAACAAGCTCGGGCGACGGACGTGGATCGGGCGTTGCTGACGGGAGCTGTTGGTGGACGGAGGTCCAAGCACTGGTCGCTGTGATGGTCGGATCATTCTGTCATGAATCGGATGGAGCAGGGCGACCAAATGCAGCTTGGACCAGGGTTTATTGGAAAACTCAAAGACAGACTATAAGAAGCTCGACTAGGGACAAGACTAACTGAACAAAAAGACAAGGTAAAGACAAGGTAAAGACAGGAACGGCGACGAGACAAGAGACGAGAAGACATTAATGATCCGACAACGGAGTGAGGGGCAGTCAGGACTTAATTACAAAACATGAAACACGAGGCAGGTGACTGTGGTTACATTGATTGAGGTTACACAGGAGGGGAGGGGCAACGCGAACAGAAACCATGGTAACAAAGACACAATACAGCAACAGAAGATGAGTCGTGACCAATGTTCCCTCTAATTTTTCATGTATCTGGGCATACACACAAGCTCCCTGAGCAAACTGAGGACTACTGTGAGCAACATCAGATATGCACGCTTTATTTTTAAATAAGTAATTTGGTCCACTTAAAAAAAGTGAAAAATGGGATGTGTAGATGTTATACAGTATGTGAGAGTCCTGCTTTGGCCATGGGAAGAGTCCTGCTTTGGCCATAGGAAGAGTCCTGCTTTGGCCATGGGAAGAGTCCTGCTTTGGCCATGGGAAGAGTCCTGCTTTGGCCTGGCTGAGGGTCCTGTTCTGGAAGATATGAGACATATACACCTTTCAGACATAACATTTTGCTGACATTAAAACATTTACATTTTGCACAATGACTTGTGCTGTAGCTTGTGATACAGTGCAAATTCCTGTAACACTTTGTCTGTAAAATATCTAATTACACAGTTTTTCTTGGCATTTCTACTACCCATAAATGATCTAATCGTAACAACATTTAATGATTAATGTCCATAAAGACAAAATCTTGATAACCGTCACTAGAATATGCACAAATCTGACTTAAATTTTACCTTATTTTTCACGTCTGTCCTTCTCACTTCTCCAATGGTTGTACACTGTCCAGGTCGGTGGCTTCGTCTGCTTCTTGCTTTGACTTTATGCGCATCAGCTGGTCCAAATGTCTCACTTCAAGACGATTTCTGGATTTTGTTTTTATATGATTCATTAAACTAAATCCTCTTTCACAGTCGGCAGTGGAAGCTTGAAATGTAGCACAAATATCCACAAGCTGTGAGATCTTTAGCTCCTCACATCTAAGTAGACCTTTCTCACTTGAAAAAGAAAAAATCTTACCCAATTTCAGCGCTTTTTCTTCAATTTCCACATACTCCGACAGCCATTCCATCTTAAAAGAACTGCATTTCTTTTTTACTGTGGCTTGGTGAGTGGATGTATCGCTGCCTGTTCGTTTCGCCAGGATGCGGGGTTTGTATTAGCATCAATTAACCTGCTAGCTAACCTGCATGGCGCATATAGGCAGGGCCCAGACGCAAGCACCGTCAATGCCATGATTGGCTTCGTACCGTAAGTGAACCGTATCATATCATTGGCTGGACACCTGTCACTCACTGAGTGAGAAACAAAAAAAAAACAATATTATTGGGCGAATTAATTAGATTAGGTATAATATTAGTATAATATTATAATTGATATAATATATTATAATAATATATTATAATATAATATTAATTAACACGTTATGTTGATGTTGTTTATGCGCTGGATAGATTTTCTTGGGCGCTGAGAATGTGCGGGCAGTGCGCGATAGCACACGCGCGCAGCTTAGAGGGAACATTGGTCGTGACACGGGCAGGCAAATAAATCACAGCTCTGCTGTTATTCAGATGCACACATTTTCTGTGATATTTAAGATGGTATACTCATAAATGGATGTTGACAAGAATTAGAAATCAATCTGACATTCAACATTACTTTGTGCGTGTGCGTGCGTGCGTGTGTGTGTGTGTGCGTGCGTGCATGTGTGTGTGTGTCATAGAGGCTGAGTGGACAGAATGGTTTGACAGGGATGATGAGAGAGGATCCGGTGACTGGGAGAAGCTGTCAGATCTGCGTGAGGCCTATCCGGACCGTCTGTGTAACAGTCCGCTGGACATTGAGGTAAATCGCGTACATGTGAATAATTTGTTCGACATCGCAATAACTGACTTGGATAAAATTAAAGTAAAGGATTAAAGTAAGCCATTTTTAACTTTTGGGCATTTGCAGGTTGTAAAGAAAATAAGTGAAAGCCACTCTTTGGCACCCACCGTATGGTGTGGATTGTTCGGTATACGTATGCATGCCACCATTTTCTCATCTGTTAGTTTATTTTTTGGACGGACTGACGATGGACAGAGCCTCTGATGGACGCAATAATTTAAGCACTTTTAACATAAAGCGGGCGGATGGTAGATTGCATTATGACTTGTCAATCGTGCACTTATCCGATGTAAGTGACCGGCTCTCCGTTTAAACCAGTGCTTCTCAAATAGTGGGGCGCGCCCCCCAAGGGGGGCGCGGTGCAATACCTGGGGGGGCGCGTGTGACCCTGGGGAACAGGCTTTTTTTTTGGCAGTACTAGAATAGTGTAATTGCGAATCTTCACAGCAGGGGGCAGTGGCGCTCTCATTGTTACTTCTGTGACGTTTGCGACAGTGCAACATTTTACGACTTACAAGACAAGTTAGGATAGTCACGGTGGGGAAGGGGGGGCGCGAATAGTTTTCTTCTTGCTAGGGGGGGGCGTAACAGAAAATAATTGAGAAGCACTGGTTTAAACGGTAAAATGCTGTACTTAAGCCCCTCTGCAGTAACGCAGTATGTAGGGGAGACAAGAATTGATTTAAGCCGGTACGGAAAGAAGATTCGTTCCAAGTCTAGCCGCTGTTCAGGTAACTAATCTATTGTTAGATTAATTCTGTGATTTCCGGACGCCAGTCCCTTTTGAAGCAACAGGATCCTGGTGTTGAGTAATTCCTTTTCGAGACCCGGGATCAAATAGATCGCGGCTGTTTCAGCGGCTCTTCTTTCCTATAATGATTGGGGCTTTTGTTAACCGCTCGGAATAGATTTAGCTGTCTTTGTTAAGACCGCAGGAACTCGTTTATTTACACTAGCGTGCACCCACACTAGCTGAGCTCAAGTTAACGGTTTCGAACCAGATTCTGACACTCCCTGATGTCAAGGATTAAAGCTGTCTTCATTTGAAAAAGAACTGAACGGTTTAAAGTATGACTATGATAGAGAAACAAAAGAGATTTAAAGCATAAAAGATCAAAATAATTATTAATCAAAATTAAATGATTATAAAGTAGAAATCTAATGAATAAGCAAGAAGAATATTTAGAAGTTTCAATTGTTCGAACAACTAACAATGATTTCCACTCACCCTTCTCAATAGAGCAAACATTATTCAGTCTCGACGTTCTCTCGATCGAAAACTCAAAAATATAGTAAAAAAGGGTAAGAGGCTGCAGGTCTAAAATGCTGTTTGGTGGAAAAGTCGAGTGATCAGTTCTCCTTGTTCCAAAATCCGAATTATGTTTAAAAGAACAGGCTGGCCTAAAGAAGGGAGACGCGCCGACGCCCTGAAAATGGCTCCTCTCTTCTGCACCAAGGTCTGCATCTCCTAGCCTGTCTTTCAGCTTAAAATTTGACTAAATCCAATTTGAAGATACCGTAATTTTCGGACTATAAATCGCTCCGGAGTATAAATCGCACCAGCCATAAAATGCCTCAAAATGTGAAAAAAAAAACATATATAAGTCGCTCCGGAGTATAAGTAGCATTTTGGGGGGCAATTTATTCGAAAAAATCCAACACCAAGAACAGACATGAACAAGCAACAACAGGCTAAACGATACGGTATGCTAACGTGACAAACACAAACGAGGAGCTGAGAACGGGCCTGACGTAACTGTTAGGGTGGTGCTCACTCTAACTTATTTTGCAAGAACCACACTGGAGACAAGTTACCGTTTTTTTCCGTGTATAGTGCGCAGAATTTAACGAATTTATTGTCCTAAAATCCGCGGTGCGCATTATACATAAAATTAAAAAAAATTAGAAAACAAAACCAACAACAGGACTGACCGACAAAGTCGTGGAACAAAAAGACAGGGTGACATTACCAAAGACAGGAACAGAAAGCAAACAGACATCATGACAGTAACACATGCAATGATCCGACGGTGAGCGAGGGGCAGACAGGACTTAAATACAAAACACGTTACATCGATTGAGGTGACACAGGAAGAGAGGGGCGACGCGAACAGAAACTATGGCAACCTAGACACATAGCAAAACTGGGGACGAGACATGACAAATCTCCCCCGAAATAAAACTTGTAATCACCTTTCTTCTTGTTTGTTGTCAATCGCGCATCGCATTCAGCCATCCTGTCCCAACACACTTAGTCAAAAAAATCCATAATTGACGACACATCGTTTGATGCGATGGCGCAATCCTTGATTGTGTGTTATTGTCAAATATTGTTTGTTTTTTAATCTCATCGCGGACCGGACGTCATGCGGAAGCAGTATGACTGTGCATGCGCGAAAGCAGTATGACTGCGCATGCGCACTATGGGTCAGCTGCGCAGAACGGATGCGCAAGACACGTCAGCTATTTACTAATTAGCGAGAGTTCGGTTTAATTAGCAGTTTCATCAGAATGGATAAGAGAGCAAGTTATACTGTAGCATTTCGAAAGAAAGTCATTGAAGTGGCAGAAGAATTAGGCAATAGGGCAGCTGCGCGCCAATTTGACGTCAATGAGTCAAACATAAGACTCTGGAGGAAGAAAAAAAATCAATTTGATACAGCAAAGGCTTCAGCAATATATTCCTCTTCTCTTCTTGACTGACAATGAATGTGATAGTTTAATACAATCAGCAAATAACAAAATGCGTATTACAGGTCGGTCATATTTTATTTCACAACACTTTGCCTTGTTCCTTTCGTCTCTGCTGTTCACTTCAAACACGCTCCATACGAGCGCACTGCTCTCGTATCAGACAAGGCTTGCTCGATCACCTGCTCGTTTGCTGTCTGTCACAATGTACCCTACACGAATCCGAAACATTTGTTGCGGCTCCGAGTCACGACGAGGGTCAAGTTTTGGTTTCCAAGGGTGTTTTTATTCCTCTTCAACGTCTCTCCCATACAGAGCCGCCTTTTTCACATCCGCACGCCTCTTTCACGTGCGCGCACGGAGCGCGGTGGTGCGTTTACGGGCAGTCGGAGAAATCAACGCCAACAAAAAAAATTACATCCAGCCTAGTTAAGACCATACCAAAGACTATAAAAATGGGACCCATTGCCTCCCTGCGTGTGTGACGATCATTGGGACTTAAAAAAAAAAAAAAGAATTCATAAAAAAAAAATCATAAAAATTGGGTGCGTATTATACATGGCTACAGGCTTTTTTCCAGCATCAGCATGCCATTTTTAGGGTGCGTATTATACATGGGGGCGCACTATACACGGAAAAAAACGGTAGTCGTTTTAGACACCTGCAGGCGGAGAGTTCACTCGTCGCTGTGCTTACAGCGATGGTCGAATGAAGTCTGCCTCGTCAGGTGCTTATTTATTGAGAGAAACAGAGTGGGGTTGAAAGTGGGGGTGTTGGAACACACAGGATAGGGTGAGGCCGGTCCCCTGCTGATCAAATCATAGCAGGGGGCCTTTTACGACTTTCTGTAAACAAAACAACTTTGATTGCTTCCTCTGCGTCTAGTCAATCAGTTGAAAAGATCTTAGCACTTTGGTCAACTGCTTTTGTCTAGACAGGACAAGCTAGTTTAATTATTACAGGTTACATTCCAACATAATCATATGAAGATATTCTGCAAACCCTAACATATCCCTCCTGTTTTATCATATGATTATGTCAAACCCGAACAATCAAACATAAGTAAGAAAATACAATGAAAGCAATAACTTCCAGTGAGGTTTTTCCCTCAATACTCCAGTCCAAAGTATGTGCAACTTAAAAACCTGCGGCCAGATTAAATGCAGGAAAAGAGTTACACGGTCCCCCTGCCTTAGGCGACCAGACTGTTATCCAGGGGTGGGCAAACTACGGCCCGCGGGCCACATCCGGCCCACGGGACCGTTTAATCCGGCCCGCCTACCCTGAATAAATTGTATTATTAAACTTTTTTTTGGGTCATTTTGCCTGCAATGACTGTGTTTCCCCAGTAGATGGGGAAGCGCTCGCCTGCGCATTTACTACCGGAAGCCGTGTCAGAAAGCTTTGTGACATTCACAAGTGCGTGTACGTACATGGCGCACTCGCGCTCTATTTGTATCAGTCCCGAATTTAGAGCGTGGGCTGTGACGACAGCATTCTTGTAATTTGCGCGCTGAGCTTTCAGATACAGTTTTACGCTAAAGCCACCCACAAACCTTCCCCTGGAATCCTTCTATTAAAATGAGTCGCCCAAGGAAAAGCAAGGTGGACACAGTGCCGAGTGTTTAAAAAAAGAGTGGGCAATTTGGCTCGACGTACGCGACGTGACGTTCAGCCACATGAACGTCAACATCAACAGATCGAGGTAAATGGACCAACACCTCGAATCTCTCCTAAGAATTGCCACAACAAATTTGACTCCAGACTATGACGCACTAGCAAAAAAGAGAGACCAACAACACTGTTCCCACTGAAAATGAACGGGAGGCTCTCAAGTTTATTGTAAAAAAAATGCATTTTGAATATGATTTGCAGTACAAATTTTGTACACGTAGCAGGGATTGAAACTAGCGACCATTCTCATTTTCAAACAATGCAGGATGCTCAAGGACATTGATGCACCACCTGTTTGCGACTAATCTTAACCTGTAAAGTTCTTAAGGCTTACTTTAAGGAAGTGTTTCCCGTTTGCTCACCTCTGTTACCAGGTGTTTGTGAGTTAAAACTCTGCTCTGATTTTCAAATACCCCTCACCGTGTTGCCGTTTTGATTACTTTATTTGGATGTATGCTTTCACCGATTCTTCAAGATGATATATTTGGTCAGAATGTTTGCCGTTTGATGTGATCTCATAAGATAAACATCTTTCATTAATCTGACCTGCAGGCACTGAAGTGATGGAGACTGTTATTCATAATAACAGTGTCGTATTTTATGAGAATCACTGATAGCAGTTTTTTAGTGAGTTTTTTTTGTTTGTTTTTAATGCTGTTAATAAATGCATTTGTTTTCAAAAAACTTGTTTGGAATATGCATGCTTTACTACCTACTAAAGGCCAAAATCTTTTATGCAATGACCTTTACAGGTCTCTTATATTACTTCACACAAACACTACGTCCATCTGCTCCTGGTTCGCCCCTCCGGTCCAAATTTAGAACCCAGTTCGGCCCGCGAGTCAAAAAGTTTGCCCACCCCTGCTGTTATCAATAAAAAAGAAAAACACAGAAACAGTACATCATTGAATCCATCACTTGCAAGGCATTTTCGATGGTCAAATCATCAAGTTTCCGTAAAATAATGCCGAGTCAAACAGCATCTACGCAATCCACGTTTTGCACCACATCATAGTCATCACATCCGTCATCTCTAAAAAGCTGTATATGTACCTTTGCCACGGTAGAAGACACAAACCTTGTCACAGCAGACTTCAAACACGGGATAACACAGGTCGTAAACAAGCACAACAATACCAGCACAGCAAGCACAGGAGCCAAAAGTTTCAACAGCAACTGCCACCAGGCGCCAGAGAATAGCCATGAAAAGAAATCCCATTGACGTGGGATTTTGTCCTCCGACATGGCCTGCTGTAAATTCCTCAGTGAGTTCATGGCTTCCTTGATGTGCGTGTCGTTATCTCCTGGAATGTATGTGCAACAGGAAGTCCCAATGATGTGGCACACACCACCTTGTGCTGCCGTTAACAAGTCCAGAACCATCCTGTTTTGCAAGACCATTAGTCTAATAGCCTGGATCTCTCTATTCTGTCCATCATCGACTTACAGTGAGAGGTTCACAAAGGATTGAAAACGATAGTTCAGTGTCTCGATGAAGAGAGATTGTTTTCCAACTCCGATCCAAGGAAAAAGCGCATGAACAACTTTGTTTCCGACAGGCCATATTTTATGGTCGTCCGGAACATTCGCACCCCAGACAGGGTCATGGGGGTCAAAGGTTGTAATCGCCCTGCGTCGACGTCCAGAAGAGTTGTGTGCTGTCGTCAGCTGACGATGTTGTATCCTGTAGGTGTGGTCCGTCACCCACACTGGTGCACACACTCCTGTCCAGTTGGCGGGCAGCATCGGATAAACCTTGTGACCACAAAGCCACCAGCCATTCCGTATGAAGTATGTTCCGTTCGATGGTGCAGCCATGTTGGTCGGAGAGCCCTCACCACCTGAAATGGCTCTCTTATCCTGACACTCCGTGGCGATGTCCAAAGCTCCCATCCAGTTCCCTCCTGGAGAGCAGTCACTGTCAATGCATTTGTGGGTCTCGCTTCCTTGGATGTAACACGTATAGTTCACTCCAGGTGGCCGCTCTGTGTAGGCGACCTGCGGCAATGTTCGTCCTTTAACAGTCACATTGAGATTTGTCCAGAAAAGCTGATCACAGGTACTTTCTGCAAGTCCAGGGCGGGAAGGACTTGACTGAAACACTGACTGTGACAGCATGGTGTTGATATCCAACTCCTCCCATGGATGCCATGCATTTCGCTTCAGTGACATTCATTGCTCTGGCCTCCAAGTGAACTTGTGTAGAGGAAGGAGGAAGTTTGGAACACACATAGCAACCCTCCTGTGTGTGCGACCTCACAGTGAATTTGACGTAGCGCTACCAAGTGTTGGTTTCGTATGGGTTTCTGGGGTCCCATGACCAGTCCTCAAAGTTCTCATCGTGTGACCATCGTCTTCCACGGTCAACATTGTCACTTGGTCTGTTCAGTTGAGTCCATAGACCATAGCACGCTCCAACCACAACGCAGCAGAGGATCCACCTGGCATATGGAGCCCCGTTGCTACTTGGATGACAGGGACTCCGAGGCATACCCTCGCCTAGCGGAGTGGGTGTTGTTGTTCTCTTCACCAACATTGAGACGTCTAACCCTAGACGATGAGGCTAGTTTGAAATCAGGCTTCCCAACCACTCCGAATTAGGGGTCCAGCACTCCTCGTAGCTTGCAGTGGCTGAGGTGAATCCAGCTGGGCCGTTCAGCGATCTTTACTGCAGTGGGGGTAGTCAGCAAGGCTTGGAATGGTCCCTCCCACCGTGGGCTGGCCCAGTTCTTTCTTTTGATGACTTTGATGTAGACCCAGTCTCCTGGCTTGATGGTGTTGTCAACCTGTGAGGATGAAAGATCAGGCGGCAGTAAATTTGCATTTGACACCTCTGTCAGTCTGAGCGTTCTGACCATGTAATCTGCCAAAGACTGTTCTTCATCTGCCTTTTGTAAATCTGCATGGAACACAGGTAGTCTATATGGCCTCCCGTGGATTTTTTCAAAAGGTGTTAGCCCTTCTGAAGTGGGAGTGATTCTCATATAGAGCTTCACTAAGTCTAGGCACTCTGGCCAAGGTCTGCCTGTTTCCATGCATTTTTTCAACCTGCTTTTAATAGTATAGTTTGCTCGTTCAACCAGGCCAGCACTGGAAGGGTGAAAAGCGCAGTGTTTTTTTAACGCTATCCCAAGGTGTACAGACATGTTCTGTACCACCTGGTTCACAAAATATGGACCATTGTCACTGTAAATGGTTTGAGGAATGCCATGAGTCGGTATGACGGCTTTGCAAATGGCTTTTGCCACTGTTAAGGCATCTGCATGTTTAGATGGAACTATTTCCACCCATTTGGAAAATGCATCAATCATCACTAGGCAGTATTTGTGAGGTCCACTTTGTGTGAGCTCAATAAAATCCATGCGCATGATTTGACATGGGTAAGACGGTTTTGGAAATGAGCCTCTCTTAGGTCTCATGTTTCCTTGTGGATTATGTTTCACACAAACGGGACATGCTTTACAAAATTTTTTTAAGTAAACATCCAAACTAAAAGTAGTGAATTGTTCATGTATGATGGACCTCATCCCCCCTGTCGACACATGGCAAGGCCCATGTGTCGCAATTGCTGCTGCCTTAAAAAGTGATTTAGGTAAAACAGGTTTGTCATTGATGCGGAGGATATTATCTGTATCCGCTATCGCACCTTTTGTTGTCCACATTCGTTTTTCCACCATTGGAGCATTGCCCTGCATATCTGTCAGTATAGTCGTATCTATGAATTGCGTGTCCTCTGAATCTATTAAGAAAAATCCATGGCCATGTTTCCCTGCCGCTGCTTCTTTAGCAATTCTGTCTGCTAATCTGTTTCCATTCGAGGCTTCATCTGTGCCTGTGGTGTGAGCACCACATTTACACACAGCTAGTTTAGCAGGTAAATGAATGGCCTGTAACAAGTCTTTTAACAAGGAGGTATGGGTAACCGGCTTACCAGTTGATGTCATCCCCCTGCGCTCCCATTGTTTTGCAAAATAGAACAGAGTAGAAAACGCATACTGACTGTCTGTGTATATAGTGACTTCCTTATCTTCCGCCAATTCACAAGCTCTTGTTAGTGCAATCAGCTCAGCCGCCTGCGCTGACCTGTTGTATGGAAGCTTCTCTTCTTCAACAATCTGGTCTGGCAATCTCACAATTGCATACCCACTTTGATTGTTCCCTCTAGGATCCTTTGAACATGACCCATCCACAAACCACCTTTCCCCTTTGTCAAGTGGTGTGTCAATTAAATCTTGTCTGGGCAGCTGTAGATGTTCTGTAGCATCCAAACAGTTATGTGGTGTACCATCCCCCGCCAACAGAATCAACGTTGCTGGGTTAAGGACTGTGCACCTCTTTATCACAATGTGTGGTTGTGACAGAAGCGTAGCAGTGTAGGATAGGTGTCTGGCAGGTGACAAAAAGTCCATTTTGCTTTGTAGTAGCAACACATCTACGGCATGTGGAACTAGCAGCTCCATTTTGTGAAAGAGCACCACATCTGCAGATTGTCTCACTGCAAGCGCTGCCGCGCATACTGCTTGGACACAGTCTGGCAAGGATTGAGCCACTGGATCCAATTTTTTCGAATAAAATGCAATTGGTCGCAGTTTGCTGCCATGGCTCTGCAGCAACACTGAGGTCATAAAACCATTCCTGCAGTCTGCTGTTTGTACAAAGGTTTTATTGTAGTCTGGCAAGATAAGAGATGTGGTTTCCATCACAGCCTGTTTCAGCACTACAAAAGCATCGTCTGCTTCTGGAGTCCACATTAATTTTTCTGTCATTGCCATGGGGACTCCATGCGCAATATCTAACAGCGGTTGCGTCTTTTCCGCATAATGTGGGATCCATGCTCTGCAGTAATTGCAGAGCCCCAAAAATGACATAATTTGTTTCTTCGTCTCCGGTTTTGGTGCATCTGCAATGATTTGCTTTCTGGTTTTCTGTATCTGTCTTCCAGAAGTTGTCAACGTGTGACCTAAATAGTTCACTTCCTGTCTGACCCATTGGAGTTTGTTCTTGTTCACTTTATTACCTGTTTTGCAGAGATAGCGTAACAATGCTAAGGAGTCTTCCCTGCAAGCAGCTTCAGTTTCAGAGGCCATCAGGAGATCATCTACATAAACTAGAAGTTGGCTTTTGTTTGACATCTGAAAATCAGCCAAACAGGCCATGATAGCTTGCATAAAAATAGTTGGACTATCAGCAAATCCCTGTGGCAATCTGGTGTACGTATAACTTTGCCCTTTAAAGGTGAACGCAAACCAGAACTGTGAGTCTGGGTGAATTGCCACTGAGGAAAATGCATTGCTAAGATCAATTACCGTGAAAAACTTCTGGGTAGGTTTCAAAGTGTTCAGAAATGTGTGTGGGTCAGGCACATTAGGTGCTCTTGTCTGCACTGCATCATTCACTGCTCGTAAATCTTGTATCATTCGCCAATCAATTTTATTGGCCTTTCGAACTGGAAAAATAGGGGTGTTGCAAGGAGAATCCGAGCACTTCCTAATGATTCCTCCTGACAAAAGATCATTTATAACAAGGGCAATCCCGTTTATTGCCTCCTGTTTTAAAGGATATTGCTTAACTCTTGGACGCCACTCTGATCTTGGTTTGATCTGCACTGGCGGAATGGATGTTAACTGTCCTACATCAGATGGCCCCTTTGTCCACAGCTTGTCAGGAAGCCCAGCCAATTCCCCCTCCTCCTTTTCATTCAAACAAATGTTAACTAGTCAGGGACGCGCATACGCGCCTGCCCCACCAACACTTACTTCACACACAGTTCGCTTCCACATGTCACAACTGGTACTGTAGCTCCACCCATCACCTTTATCCTCATAATCAGTGACAGAATCAGCTAATTTAATCCGGCAACCCACATCTGCCCATGTTATACTGTGAGGTTTAAACAATGAAATGTGGGGTACAGCCGACAACTTGTATTTGTCATCCTGAGAAGCGGGCAGAAGCACAGCAGCAGCTGCAAATGACCTGCGATGAGTGTACAGAGCAGTGATTGTTAAAGTTACTTCTGTGTCACTGAGAAAACTTTCAATATAGTCATCATGTGGGTCAGTGAGGATATTCATGGTGACTTGTAATTGATTACAAGGCATTTCTGATTCAGGTCGTGTCAATTGTTTTCGGGCTTCACTCAGCAAATTGCCTGGTAGCTTGGGATTCTGTTCAGCAGAGACGTCATAGGAACAGAAAATCCGCTCACCTGCTTGTGCAGCATATGAGTCCACATCTCTCACTCTACATGCTCGCATGCCATCCTTTACTGGAATTATTGCAATTCCCAATCTAGTCATCAGATCTCGTCCCAGAAGGTTTATGGGACATTTTGGGGATAGCACAATCGAGACTGAAGCTATGACTCCCGTTTCATCATCTCTCACTACAACTGGATTGGAGATACTCTCCCTGTGTACCTGCCCATCAGCAGATTTTACCCAAATAGTATTTTGGGAGGCCTTTAGATTTGAGACTTTAGTTTTTATTACGGTCTTACACGCTCCGGTATCACACAAAAACTCTACTTCACTTCCTCCAATGTTTAAGGTAACATATGGTTTTTCTTTTAATGCATTCAAAATGTCCCATGCTGCATGGACATCCACTATCTCTTCCTCTGTAGGAGGACAAGAGATCACAGGGGGGGAATCTAGTCATGCTGAGAATTTGGCTTTCCCTCTGCCATTTCCTCCACCCTTTGATTGGTATTGTTTTGCAAAACGACACGACCTTGCGAAGTGTCCTCGTCTCCCACAGTTCCAACAGTTGTCAGAATCTGATGGGGGTTTCGAATTATATGGTGGCCTGCGACCTTGCTGGCCTCTACGTCTTCCTCTGGCCCGCTGGGACCCATGGAAGAACACTGTTGTATCTTCATCTAGGTCATCATCATCATCGTTGCCTAGATGAAATACATCAGAACTTTTGCCTCTTTTGATCACTTTTTCAGCATGTCTGGCCCATTACATAGTTGTTGTCACACTTGCAACATCTACTTCCACCAAATGTTTCCTCACCCAGTTGCCGATTTCAGGGCGGAAATTCGTAAGGAGCGCATTTTTAAGCTGTTGCTGATAAGCACTCTCAGCTGCATCATTGAATGGGATGCCACTATGCACCCTGAATTATTTTTCAAATCTTAAGCGGAAATCATCAGTATCTTCCCCAGGCTTCTGTTTAATCCCTGCCAAATGACCATAATTCACTCGTCTTCGAAAAATAGTTCTCACTCTTTGCACAAGATCATTCCATTGTGCTGCATACTCCCCTACCAATTGATTTCCCTCACCGGGATAGGGGAAGGGCCCTTGATTATTTCTACCTGTATAATGACCTCTAACCTTTGCCCAGTCTTTTCCCAAAGAAGACATTGCAGCTTCTCCTGCCTCATGCCCATTCAGTCTATAGGAATGTATGATTCCAGCCATGTCTTCTGCCCATTTATCTGGGTCTTCAGCAACAGGGGTAACCCCTTCAACTGCTTTTCTTGCTTCTTCCAAAGTCCATGGCCGAAAAACATACGTATGTGGAGGTTGGCCTTCCCCTACAATAGGGTTTGGCACCTGTATCATTGGGCACACATCAACATTGCCCAAATTTTGGGAAAACCTAGCAGCAGTGGTCAAACTTCTTGTTTGTACAGGACTTCTAATAATGTGACCCTGTTTTTTTTTGTCTGTTATATGGGGGAGGGTGCAGGTCTGTTAAACCTGGATACAAGTTTTGCATACGAGCGGAAGATCCCTCTTGCTCCGCTTGAGCTGCATTTCCAGCTGCGGCTGGAGCCGTGGCCGGGACAGTGCGCCTCATTGTCTTCCGGCCTGACAAACATAGACGCAGCCTCATCACTTCTCAACTTTCTATCTTTTGTCTTTTGGATTTGTTCTCTTCTCTCTTGTGAAGCACTCAACCACATTCTGATTAAACATCGTGACAATAATAACACATACTTATAGTCAATTTAACACATAATCACAACTATGATTGTGGATCCCCTAGTTAGCAGATTCTCTTAGTCTCCTAGTCAAGCATCTTCAAAACGTATTTTGACAAGCTGGTGACCTCTAGGTCAAGCTAAAGTGTCGGATTGCTTTTAATACATTCATGTGTAAATGAAATATCAGTGCTATGATGCTGCTCAAGTTGCTATTAACTATACAATATTGCAAAGCAGAATAAAATAAAGTATATTGCAGCTTACTCTAACTGTGATTAGCAGGTCTCATTCTCATTACCTGACAACGAGCATGGGCTTCCCTAGTTAGAAAATTAAAATATTCAAGCAGTTTCAAAGTATATTATAGCAAAACAAAATAATATAACATAATCCAAAATTGTGTGTTGCTGTGCTTCAGAACAAGTCTTCATCTAATAGATGACTTTTTAAACTATTTATTTGCTATGTTAGGTCTATCTGACTTAGGCACCATCTTCTGGGGAAATTTGGAATGGAGGTTGACTGATTCAGCCAACAAATTCCCCTATTCCAATTTATTAATAGTTAATTTGGAAGAACTAACTTTTAAGTAACCCTTACTCAGGCCCCCTTCCTCAGGTCTTCCATGTCAAGCTTTGAAATTTGGAATTTCATCTTAGCCAATTCGTCTGGGCCAAATCCAATATACACTCGCGCACCATCTTTTACCTATCCACCATGTAACTCGACAGACCAGTGACGATGATGAAGAGTTGCCCAGGCCAATGACGAAGGGCAGACAGGAAAAATTTGGGGAATTACCCATCTCTGTAAATGAATGAATAAATAACTAAATCCGACATCTCAATGTCTATTGAGACAGCAGGTGAGGCAGGCACACAGACCAGGTTTACACAAATGATTACGAAATCAAACCAACTTTGATTTGTGAAGAAACAACCAATTATAGTATAATCTATCTTGATAAAAATCTGGGGTTTATTAAGAGGTTTATTTATATATTTATTCATGTACACATGTATTTATTTACAAATGTGTTTGTTTGTTTGTTTGTTTGTTTGTTTGTTTGATTTAAATGTAGTATTGCACACAATCCCCCCTCCGTGAGTCGTCACCTTATCGTGGTGGAGGGGTTTGCGTGCCCCTATGATCCTAGGAGCCATGTTGTCTGGGGCTTCATACCCCTGGTAGGGTCACCCATGGCAAACGGGTCCTAGGTGAGGGGCCAGACAAAGCACGGCTCACACGAGCCCCTTATGACGAACAAAATATATGGATCTTGTTTTCCCTCGCCCGGACGCGGGTCACCGGGGCCCCCCTCTGGAGCCAGTCCTGGAGGCGGGGCTCGAAGGCGAGCGTCTGGTGGCCGGGCCTTCGCCTATGGGGCCCGGCCGGGCACAGCTCGAAAAGGAAACGTGGCTCCCCCTTTCCATGGGGTCACCACCTGTGGGAGGGGCCAAAGGGGTCGGGTGCAGTGCGAGCTGGGCGGCGGCCAAAGGCAGGGACCTTGGCGGTCTGATCCCCGGCTGCAGAAGCTGGCTCTTGGGACATGGAATGTCACCTCTCTGGCTGGAAAGGAGCCCGAGCTGGTGTGCAAGGCAGAAAAGTTCCGACTAGATATAGTCGGACTTGCCTCCACGCACAGTTTGGGTTCCGGTACAAGCCCTCTCGAGAGGGGCTGGACTCTCTTCCACTCTGGAGTTGCCCACGGTGAGAGGCGTCGAGCAGGTGTGGGTATACTTATTGCCCCCCGGCTGGGCGCCTGCACATTGGGGTTCACCCCGGTGAACGAGAGGGTAGCCTCCCTCCGCCTTCGGGTGGGTGGACGGGTCCTGACTGTTGTTTGTGTCTATGCACCAAACGGCAGCTCAGAGTATCCACCCTTCTTGGGGTCCCTGGAGGAAGTGCTGGAGAGCGCTCCTTCTGGGGACTCCATCGTTCTACTGGGTGACTTCAATGCTCACGTGGGCAATGACAGTGAGACCTGGGTAGGCGTGATTGGGAGGAACGGCCCACCCGATCTGTGTTCTATTGTTGGACTTCTGTGCTCGACACAGATTTTTTATAATGAACACCATGTTCAAACATAAGGGTGTCCATGTGTGCACTTGGCACCAGGACACCCTAGGCCGCAGTTCGATGATCGACTTTGTAGTCGTGTCATCGGATTTGCGGCCGCAAGTTTTGGACTCGGGCGAAGAGAGGGGCGGAGCTGTCAACTGATCACCACCTGGTGGTGGGTTGGCTCAGATGGTGGACCTGGCAGACCCAAACGCTCTGTGAGGGTCTGCGGGGAACGTCTGGCGGAATCCCCTGCCAGGAAGAGCTTCAACTTCCACCTCCGGCAGAGCTTTTCCCACGTCCCGGGGGAGGCGGGGGACATTGAGTCCGAGTGGACCTTGTTCCGCGCCTCCATTGTTGAGGCGGCCGACCGGAGCTGTGGCCGTAAGGTCATGGGTGCCTGTCGTGACGGCAATCCCCGAACCCGCTGGTGGACACCGGCGGTAAGGGATGCCGTCAAGCTGAAGAAGGAGTCCTATCGGGCCGTATTGGCCTGCGGGACTCCGGAGGCAGCTGACAGGTACCGGGTGGCCAAGCGGAACGCAGCTTCGTTAGTTGCTGAAGCAAAAACCCGGACGTGGGAGGAGTTTGGGGAGGCCATGGAGAATGTCTTCCGGACGGCTTCGAGGAAATTCTGGTCCACCAGGAGGGGGAAGCAGTGCAACGTCAACACTGTTTACAGTGGAGATGGCGTGCTGCTGACCTTGACCCGGGACGTCGTGTATCCGTGGGGAGAATACTTCGAAGACCTCCTCAATTCCACCGACACGCCTTCCATTGTGGAAGCAGGGCCTGGGGACTCTGAGGCGGACTTTCCAATCTCTGGGGTCGAAGTCACTGAGGTAGTTAAAAAAACTCCTCGGTGGCAAGGCCCCGTGGGTGGATGAGATCCGCCCGGATTTCTTAAGGCCTCTGGATGTTGTGGGGCTGTCATGGCTGACACGTCTCTACAACATCGCGTGGACATCGGGGACAGTGCCTCTGGATTGGCAGACTGGGGTGGTGGTTCCCCTCTTTAAGAAGGGGAACCGGAGGGTGTGTTCCAATTACAGGGGAATTACACTCCTCAGTCTCCCTGGTAAGGTCTATTCAGGGGTGCTGGAGAGGAGGGTCCGTCGGGAGGGCGAACCTCGGATTCAGGAGGAACAGTGTGGTTTTCGTCCTGGCCGTGGAACAGTGGACCAGCTCTTCACCCTCAGAAGGATCCTCGAGGGTGCATGGGAGTTCGCCCAACCAGTCCACATGTGTTTTGTGGACTTAGAGAAGGCGTTCGACCGTGTCCCTCAGGAGGTTCTGTGGGGGGTGCTTCGGGAGTCCGGGAGTCCGGGGTACCGAGCCAACTGATAAGGGCAGTTTGGTCCCTGTATCACCGATGCCAGAGTTTGGTCCGCATTTCCGGCAGTAAGTCGGATTCGTTGCCAGTGAGGGTTGGACTCCGCCAAGGCTGCCTTTTGTCACCGATTGTGTTCATAATTTTTATGGACATAATTTCTAGGCGCAGCCGAGGCGTTGAGGGTGTCCGGTTTGGGGACCACAGCATTGCGTCTCTGCTTTTTGCAGATGACGTAGTGCTGTTAGCTTCTTCAGGCCGTGATCTCCAGCTCTCACTGGAGCGGTTCGCAGCCGAGTGTGAAGCGGTCGTGATGAGAGTCAGCACCTCCAAATCCGAGTCCATGGTCCTCGATCGGAAAAGGGTGGAATGCCCTCTCCGGATCGGGGATGAGATCCTGCCCCAAGTGGAGGAGTTTAAGTATCTTGGGGTCTTGTTCACGAGTGAGGGGAGGATGGAGCGCGAGATCGACAGGCGGATCGGTGCAGCGTAGGCAGTAATGCGGACTCTGTACCGGTCCGTCGTGGTAAAGAGAGAGCTGAGCCAAAGGGCAAAGCTCTCAATTTACCGGTCGATTTACGCTCCTACCCTCACCTATGGTCACGAGCTATGGGTCGTGACCAAAAGAACAAGATCCCGGATACAAGCGGTTGAAATGAGTTTTCTCCGCAGGATGTTCGGGCTCCCCCTTAGAGATAGGGTGAGAAGTTCGGTCATCCGGGAGAGACTCGGAGTAGAGTCGCTGCTCCTCCACGTTGAGAGGAGCCAGATGAGGTGGCTCGGGCATCTCATCAGGATGCCTCCTGGACGCCTCTCTGGGGAGGTGTTCCGGGCATGTCCACCGGTAGGAGACCCTGGGGACGACCCAGGACGCGCTGGAGACACTATGTCTCTCAGCTGGCCTGGGAACGCCTTGGGATCCCCCGGGATGAGCTAGATGAAGTGGCTGGGGAGAGGGAAGTCTGGGAGTCCCTCCTGAAGCTGCTGCCCCCTCGACCCGACCCCGGATAAGCGGAAGAAGATGGATGGATGGATTGCACTCAATCCGCCAAGATGTAGTCTGCTAAAATTGAGAGATTGAGAGAATTCCAATCACAATTTTCTTAATAGTTTTCATTGTATTCATAGTTCATCTTTGTGAAGGTCTGCTCTCTATTTTATGGCTTTCTATTTATAATCAGCAGGGAAAACAAACAATAACACAAATCTATTTTTTTCACTGTACTGAACATCAATAAAGAGCCCTAACACCACGTTAACTCCTAATCAGGGACTCAATGCCTAATAATTTATCTATTTTTATTGAGGTTTTCCCTGTTGGTCAGCTGATCAGTTAAAAACTCTCCAGAATTTGTTAATTACTATAGATGTTTTATCACCAACTGGCAAATGTAACATTTTTCAGGTAGGATATTTGGACAATTGCATAAAATACAAAGGCTTAGGGTTTTACATTGTTATAATTCTGTAATACTGCTGTTTTTGTATTCTTTCTTTCCAGGCTGAAACAAATGACGGCATACCCTCTAACCAGACAGGGGACGTGATCCACAAAAATAACAACGATTATGGTTTTGTCTGCCGCAATAAAGACCAAGCTCATGGCCTCTGTCATAACTACAGAGTTCGCTTTCTGTGTGGAAAACTTGGTAATTGTATTTTTATTTTTTTATCAGAATATCTCAGGTTATTCGTATGAAACATAGGCGTTTTCTTCACTTTTTGCTGGTGTTTGATGTGACAGACGTGTCTCTGCTTTGAGGACAAGCAACGCATGATAATTTAGTATATGCTTTACATTGTTACATTACATTACATTACATTACATTACATTACATTACATTACATTACATTACAGTAACATGGTAATGAGACCTAGGGCCCTATTTTGGCGGACTGGCGTAAAGTCGAGCGTAACTCCATTTTTGTGACAGCCCAAGTCTAGTCTGGTGTGTTTCCTTGGTGTACGGTTGTTGTGCTCATATGGGTGTGCATTGTCATTTTCATGCAAGGGCAATCGTTCAGTTCATGAAAGCAACATGGGACAATCCCTCTGAAACATTAATTGAACAGAACTTCCAAAAATGTCCCAAATATGAACATGTAGAATGCATGGCAGCCTCAGTTGCACCCTCCATTGCAGTTATAAGGCGATTCGGTGAGCCAACGACACAGACTTTAAGCTCAGCAGTTAGTGCTCTGTCCAGGTACAATCAAGTTGGGTGTTTTTTTTTTTTTTTTTCTGCAGTGTCATGCATGGCGTACTCAGGTTTTCACTTCGACCACCCTGATTTTCATGCAAATCAGGGAAAAGTCTACTTGCATCCCCCAATGGGGCACAAAGTTGTAAAAGCCCTTACACCCAGTTCTGCCAGCACGAAGTCTGACAAAATACCAAAAGAAAGAAAACTCCATCCATGTGCACATTTAGACTGTTCTTTGCACTAGATTTGTGCCCATTACAAATAGGGTCCGAGGTCTCCGCTTTCTGTAGAATACATTGTTAGCTGTCAACTGTTATTGTCCATTTCTCGAGTTGTAATTCTTATTCTCCAATCCTGCAGTCCGTCCTCAGGCCTCAATTTCAATCGACATGTTGTCCAACAGCACAATTCTGGAGCTTGCAGACCAGCCTATGGGTTGGCAACCTGGGGACCATGTTGTAGTGGCCAGCACGGACTACTCAATGCATCAGACTGAAGGGTTTGAACTAATTCCTTGCCCTACTTGTACACTTAACCAAGTCAAGGTTCGAGGTGAGGAATGTGACTCACAGCACAATCACACATCTTAAAACATTTCAATTCTTGAAATTAAAACTGAAAATACTCAATTAATATTCTTAGTATTCATATTAGTTAATACTCTTAGTATTAATATGACTTGCAGTGCTTGACTTGTTTTATTTGATCGAGCTTCAAGCTCCATTTGTGAATCATTGACAAGGATGTTATTGTCAAAAACCATGGAAGGTAAGGCAGAACGTTTCTGTCGCTCAAGAGAAAAATTATGAGGCTGGTATTTGCCAAACCGCATGTTGACAAGTCAAGAGGCCTCTGGGAGAAAGTCCCATAGATAGACGCGAACAAATTATTGTTCACTTCAGTTTATGGAGCTATATTTACATTATTAACCCATTCCTGCTTAAGGCCTGTCCACTGACTACAGGGATGATCAGCATCCTGATCAAATTACCGTAATTTTTGGTCTATAAGTCGCTCCAATGCCCCAAAAAGTGAAAAAAAACATATATAAGTCGCTCCGGAGTATAAGTCGCATTTTGGGGGGCAATTTATTCGACAAAATCCAACACCAAGAACAGTCATGAACGAGCAACAACAGGCTAAACGATAAGTATGCTAACGTGACATAAATACAATAAGAGCTGAGAACGGCCCTGACGTAAAATTCAGAGTTATTAAAAAAACTATTACATAAATAACACGTTAATAAAACCATCTGTGTCACTCCAATTCATTAAATCCATCAATCGTCCTTTGTCAACAATGCGTGCGCGCCGCTGACGGCTCTTGCACTTCAAAATATTCCACAGGCCCATATATAAATTATATATCAAATAACTATTATATAAGCAATAATGTTATCAAACCATCTGTGCACTCTAAATCATTAAATCCATCAATCAAATTCCTCGTCCTTTGTCAACAATGCCGCGCGTGCGCCCTGACGTCAGCCTCGTCGTTATTCCACAGATCTACTATATAACTATATTGTAGCGTTAACAAAGTTCAAGGAAAGACGTGGGTTTGGTAAACGGCTCTTTATTTAACAAAACAAACTTCCAGGCGTGTGGCGGCGTGGACTTCCAGCCACGGAAGTGGAAGAGAGCTCCATAGAATAGGACCGGGCGTGCGTAAAAGCCAAGACCGAGCCCCATCCACTGTCCCTGGACAGCTACCCGGCCGAGCGCCGGCCCTCGACTTCCATCCACGGAGATGAAAGACAGCTCGGTAGAGTAGGACCGGGCATGCGTAAAAACATTGTCCGAGCCCCAGCCACCCGGCCGAGCGCCGGCCCCCGACTTCAATCCATGGAAGTGAAAGAGAGCTCCGTCGAGTCAATCTTTGTCCTTTATGTAAACAACCGCCGCGCCACGACGTCGCGCTGCTGACGCGACGTCACGCCGCTGACGCGACGTCGCGCTGCTGATGTCACTTCAAATTCAAATTACAGTAATCCCTTGCTACATTGCGGTTCGTTTATCACGGTTTCACTTTTTTGGGGGGTTTATTTTGTTTTTGAATTTTTTTGAAAAAAAACACGTATAAGTCGCTCCTTATTATAAATCAGTTTAGCCTACTTTTTCCTTTCTGATGTATATCCTCACCTTGTTCGAGAGACCATCAAGTATGCGGCGGTGACTGACTCCAACTTCCAGCTCACCATCGGAGAATTGAAGCGCGTGGTGGGGATCTTGCTGCTCTCGGGTTACCACCAGTTCCCCAGTCGCCGACACTACTGGAACACAGATAAAGATCTCCATTGCGCCCTCGTCGCTGGGGCCATGTCACGCAAAAGGTTCGAGGAGATCATCCGCTACATTCACTGTGCCGACAACACGCGCCAGAACAGCAGTGACCGGATGACAAAGCTGCGTCCCATGATGGACATCCTCAACGCTCGGTTCGGGGAGGTGTATCCAATGGACTGCAATCTTGATCTGGACGAGGCAATGATTGAAAACTTTGGAAGACACGGATGCAAGCAAGATATCCTAAACAAGCCGGTGTGGTTCGGCTACAAGGCCTGGTGCCTGAACAGTGGGACCAACGGCTTCCTGCTCCACTTCGACATCTACCAGTGGAGCGAGTGTAGATGCCTCTGAAGTGGAACGCAAGTTCGGCAAGGGCGGTGGCACGCTCCTTCGACTTCTGGACAACCTCCCCGATGCTGTGCGTGCACTTCCGCTACGCATCTACATAGACAACTACTTCACCGGCCTCCCGCTAGTTGCAGAGCTGCGCAGGCGGGGCTACGCTTGCACGGGGACGATCCGAGAAAACCGCATCCCGCGCTCTTGCCCGATCACAGATCAGAAGGCTATGAAGAGGAAGCCGCGTGGTGCCGTGTCTGTCGTGTACGACACGGCAAACAAGATTGCGCTCACTCGGTGGAAGGATAACGCCGTGGTCACCATCGCCTCCACCCTCGCCGCTGAGCATCCGCTGCAGAAGGTGTCACGCTGGTCAAGGAAGAAGAAGGTGGCAGTGGACCAGCCATTTGTTGTCCAGCTGTACAACCGCAGCATGGGCGGCACGGACCGCGCCGACCAGAGCATCGAGCTCTATCGCATCAACATGCGCCGGAAGAAGTGGTGGTGGCCGATATTGTTGAGTCTGGTGGTGCGGGAGCGTAAATCGATGTTTACGTTTAGCATCGATGCCAATAAATCGTCGAGCATTATATCGATTAATCGATGTGTATCGATGAATCGTTACACCCCTAATGTTTAGTCTACTAGTGTCTCTTTAGGTTGAAATCCTTAAACAAGGCAACCCTCTCTTTAGTAGAAAGTAGACAAACACAATTGCCTTGATTTTCAGGGAGGAAATATTGTAATTCCCATTTCTCTTCAAAGCGACGGCCCTCAATGTCAACTGTCCTCGTTTTCTTTGCAGTCGCCATGGCAGAAATGAGCGGCGAGGGGTGGTGCTGCCACCCTTTGGTAATAGGAGGAATTACAGGTTCAAGTTTCATTTTTTTTTATATCCAGTTTGACAGTGCAGGCGGTACATAAATAATATATAATATAAAATAATTAAAAGACCGAAGCTGCGTGCCATATGAAATCTGATCGGGGGCCGGATTTGGCCCGCGGGACGGACTTTGGACATGCCTGGTATAATGTCTAGACCCCGAATGTAAGACAACCCCCACTTTTTCAGTCTTATTTCAATGCAAAAAACATCGTCATATATTTTGTCTGTACAAACGATTTCATGTATTTTGTTTCCTGTTTATGCTCAGTTATTAATGTGTTCTCATACTGTTTTAGAACAATATTTCAGGCCTGATCTGTCAGCTGATTCAAATGGCTTTTTAAAGATACAGCACATACCAGCGTCAGAAATACCAACGGTTAATGTATACACTTGCTTGTATTTCCTGACATCCATGTCCTAAACAACTGTGGACTGTGGCTTTTCATGTCCCAGTGGGTGCGGGGGTATTCTAGCAAGTACTGTTGGTTATGTATGTGAAAACTTCGAAGAAGTCAACCCTGAGATGAGAAGTTAGAATTACCGTAATTAGGCTCACTTAAAAACTTAAAATTTACTAAAAAAAACACAGTGCGCCTGTAATGCAGAGCGCCTTATATATGGATCAATTGATGAATTTGTTGATCCATACTGGTTGCACACAGCGCTCTGCCAAAATGTTTCAGTACGTTTTAGTACGACTAGTAAATTACAAGGTCACATCGCTTCCAAGCATTACGGCAACCGTGGTAAGGGGGCGTCACTGAATAGCTGTTGTACCCGCGAGGCTATTTCATTTCAAAATAGGCTGTTCCGTTAATGTTTTCGAGTACGTTTACAGATCAATATTCAATGGAATCATAAATAAGCAGCCCCAATGTGTTAAATCAGTCTTTAGTCGGTTCTGATCACTTTTATGGGAGAGAGTTTGAGAAACGTGATTATTTACAGGGGGCTGCCATGACACTTTGCCGGAGGCTCATGGGAGTCTGTGAGCTGAGGTTCATGGGAGTTTGCGGCTGGCTAATGCTATAATGATAGCGGCTATACACACAAGGCTATTTCATTTCAAAATAGGCTCCTCCATTAATGTTTCGAGTAAATTTACGATTTTCAATATGGAAGGGAAACATAAGTAGGCAGTTAGATCGAACTTTAGTCATTTCCGATCATTTTATAGGAGATAGTTTGAGAAACGCGATTGTTTACAAAGGGCTTAATGGCTAGTGGATGCACACCGCAACCCTAGTCAACCTCAGTTTGTTGCAGTATAGCTTCTATTTCATGCGCCTTTTAATCAGGTGCGCCCTATATATGAAATAATTTGTAGAATAAAAAAATCAATGAAGGTGCGCCTTATAATCCAGTGCGCCTTATGGTGCGAAAAATACGGTAGTTGAAATAAATGATTGGTGAAAAGCCTGTACCCATGTATCATACGCACCCAAATTTTGACTCCTACTTAAGTCCGTGAACGTAAAAATATTTCAGAAAAAAGATCATCTTTGGGAACAACCGGATGTTATTCTGCCGGTCAGTATCACTGCGCATGCGCTAGCATACTCAATAGCGAAGAAATGTTTCGGATTTGTGTAGGGTACATTGTGACAGCAAACGAGCAGGTGATCTAGCAAGCGTCTGATACGAGAGCATTGTGTTCGTATGGAGCGTATTTGAAGTGAACAGCAGAGAAGAAAGCGCATCTGTAATGGCGGCCTCCGTATGATATCCGGATTTAGAAAAAAAAAAAGAAAAAGAAAAAAGTTTTTTTTGTAGCCATGTATAATGCGCACCCCAGATTTTAGGACAATAAATTAGTTAAATTTTGCGCATTATACATGGGAAAAAACGGTAAATTGAATACAATTAAAACATTTAGGAACTTTTGATCACTACCGTTTAACCAGCAAGACAAGTTTGGCGTCTTGATCTAGGATTTATCCACATAATGAACATACATGACTTAGTAGAAGAATGAGCTATAAAGGAAAAAACGGACGTAATTTAGTGCGTGTTAAGATGTAAATAAAGTCAATCAAAACAAGAAATGCAAGAGTGGAGAATACTACACACTAACCAAACCCGTATATTCAGTACAGGCGCAACCAGTGACCTGTGGTGATCGGCACAAATCAAAGTTAGATACTAATGCTAATGTAAATGCCAGTGACCCACATTCTATCACTTCGGTTATCAGCAAGCTATTATCTTGTCACAAAAGCACAGAAGCTGCAACTACCATCACAAGTAGCAGCCCAGCTCAGCTCTGCAAATTTACTGGTGACAATGTTCCCATCTAATAAAAAGCATCTGTATTGAATATAAATCACATGTCATTCATTTCTCTACACTAAAGCATATGCTATCATTATAAAAAAAAACACGTTTTAGATTTTTGTGACATCTTGGAACGTGGAAACCGTTTGTCCATACAAGCTTTAATCTACCTTTTATCTACCTATTAATCATATACATGGTAATAACGGAAAAGAAAAGAAGCTTCAAATTTGCTTCATGACCCAGATCCTTTTTTGACAACTACAGGTGGCGCTGTTTGAATAAAGAGGTTTAAGAAAAGGCAAGTCACTGTCTTTCAGCCCAATTTTGTGTGCTACGTATCTAGGGGAGTCAAAAAATACAACAACCGTTTTATGAAGAAAATCTAAATCTATATTTTGACTGTTTAAGGCACTCAGTTCCCAGAATTCAAAGTGGCTCAATACATGTAATTAATAAGGTTATAATAATACAAATGTGTTTCGTGTGTTTTTGTGTTAATACAACCTGGATGTGTCATATGTAATGCAGTTTTTTATGACTTTAGATTGTGTGTAATAGTGACACCAACATTAATTCGTGCTAAGCAAAAATGTTAGTCTTTTGAGGGTGATGGATTTGGTCCACAATTTGGGAAGCGCGCTATCCGCGCCTCACGGAAAAAGCCATAGCCAATCACCTGTTATCCAATTGAATCACTGCGTGCTTGTTTTATTTCTTCAGTTTTAGGAAAAGGCTAAGACACCGAAGCAAAATTTAGACTTACACAGGTTGGTTGAGTTCAATCACAATTCTTGTTAAGAAAGCTCTGTTTTCAGGAAAGTTCAATACAGTGCTGGCCCTTTCGTGTGACCATGCTGAAGAGCAGAAAGTCGCCATTCAGAAAAGAAAACGTTTAAGGTTCTTTGGTCAGCTTATATTCAGTTGCACATGCCAGTGTGGGCCGAGTTTGATCGGTGATGAGTCAGGGGGTGTGGCAGGTTCGCAGGAGATTTTGATTCCATGGGAGTGGGTGCTGGTTCGGTGAGAGCTGGTTCCGTGGGGGTGGGTGCTGATTATGGGCGATTCGGTGTGGGGGGACTGTTTGTTTCCATCCCGTCTTTCGGCCTTGGCGATCACCTTTGGACGTGTTCTTGGTTGTTTTCCTCCTGCCGCTCTTCCTCTGGCACCTCTACCGGTTTTATCTCCAAGTGTCTTTCCTGTAAACCATTCTTTCACATACATCCGCCCAGTGTCGCGCACCGCCCATTCATCATTCTTTCAATTTTTGTCATTTTGTGCAGAATTATGTGAACTTTTGGCTGTGACATTATCAATTTGTTAATGTTCCCTGACTTTGCAGAGTTCTTACTCACCACTTACCATGCATTTGTTTGTTTGTTCTTTTGACACTATATTTTGACACATATCTTTTCATTGTTAGGCAAAACATTTCCCTCTGTCCAGAACGTTCAGTAGCAATCCAAAGCTGGCTTCTAGCTTTAATCAAAACATAAGATATAATCAAGTACTGGACATTTTTAGACGACTTTGGCAGTGTCCAAGATTTAGAAAATCATCAGGCATGGATTAAACCAGTGGTTCTTAACCTGGGTTCGGTCGAACCCTGGGGGTTCGGTGAGTCGGTTTCAGGGGTTCGGCAGAGCCTCCACTGCAGAGGTCCGAACACACCTGATTTATATATCCGGATATCTGAACTGGTCTCGCAAACGCAAAAGCAGAAGTCACACTGATTTGCTGGTATGTCGTTTGTTGTGAATTCATGCATTGTGTTGGTGTTATTCTTTGAACAAGGTGATGTTTATGCACGGCTCATTTTGTGCACCAGTAAAAACATCTCTGTCTTGAAAAAAAATAAAATAAAAAATTCACTAAAGAGGGGTTCGGTGAATGCGCATATGAAACTGGTGGGGTTCGGTACCTCCAAAGAGGTTAAGAACCACTGGATTAAACAGTTCCTTAAGGGTCATTAAGCTATTCAGGCAACATATTTATTTATTTATTTATTTATTTATTTATTTATTTATTTATTTACCGTTTTTTTCCGTGTATAATGCGCCCCCATGTATAATACGCAACCCTAAAAATGCCATGTTGATGCTAGAAAAAAGCCTGTACCCATGTATAATACGCACCAGATTTTTTATTTTTTTTATTTTTAAGTCCCAATGATCGTCACACACACAGGGAGGCAATGGGTCCCATTTTTATAGTCTTTGGTATGGTCTTAACTAGGCTGGATGTATATTTTTTTTGTTGGCGTTGATTTCTCCGACTGCCCATAAAGGCACCACCGCGATCAGTGCGGACATGTGAAAAAGGCGTGCGGACATGTAAAAAAGGCGGCTCTGTATGGGAGAGACGTTGAAGAGACACCCTTGGAAACCAAAACTTGCCCCTCGTCGTGACTCGGAGCCGCAACAAATGTTTCGGATTTGTGTAGGGTACATTGTGACAGCAAACGAGCAGGTGATCGAGCGAGCGTCTGATACGAGAGCATTGCGGTCGTATGGAGCGTGTTTGAAGTGAACAGCAGAGACGAAAGGAACAAGGCAAAGTGTTGTGAAATAAAATATTACCTGTAAGACGCATTTTGTTTTTTGCTGATTGTATTAAACTATCACATTCATTGTCAGTCAAGAAGAGAAGAGGACTATTTGCATCGGATCCATAGTGCGCATGCGCAGTGATACTGCCTCCGTATGACGTCCGGTCCGTGATGGAGATTAAAAAACAAACAATATTTGACAATAACACACCATCAAGGAATGCACCATCGCATCAAACGATGTGTCGTCAATTATGAATTTTACTGACTAAGTGTGTTGGGCAGGATGGCTGAATGCGATGCGCGATTGACAACAAACAAGAAGAAAGGTGATTTCAAGTTTTATTTCGAGGGAGATTTGTCATGTCTCGTCCCCAGTTTTGCTATGTGTCTAGGTTGCCATAGTTTCTGTTCGCGTCGCCCCTCCCTTCCTGTGTCACCCCAATCAATGTAACGTGTTTTGCATTTAAGTCCTGTCTGCCCCTCGCTCACCGTCGGATCATTGCATGTGTTGCTGTCATGATGTCTGTTTGGTTTCTGTTCCTGTCTTTGGTAATGTCACCCTGTCTTTTTGTTCCACGTCTTTGTCGGTCAGTCCTGTTGTTGGTTTTGTTGTACCATGATTTTCTAAAAATAAATAAATAAATAAGTAAATTGTTTTTAATTAAAAAAAAAATTGTACCCATGTATAATGCGCACCCCAGATTTTAGGACAATAAATTAGTTAAATTTTGCGCATTATACACCGAAAAAAACTTTATTCATTTATTCATTTATTCATTTATTCATTTATTCATTTATTCATTTATTCATTTATTCATTTATTCATTTATTCATTTACCGTTTTTTTTCCGTGTATAGTGCGCCCCCATGTATAGTACGCACCCCTAAAAATGGCATGCTGATGCTGGAAAAAAGCTTGTACCCATGTATAATACGCACCGAATTTTTATGAATTTTTTTTAAAAAAAAATTTAATTTTTTTTTTTTTTTTTTTTTTAAGTCCCAATGATCGTCACACACGCAGGGAGGCAATGGGTCCCATTTTTATAGTCTTTGGTATGGTCTTAACTAGGCTGGATGTAATTTTTTTTGTTGGCGTTGATTTCTCCGACTGCCCGTAAACGCACCACCGCGCTCCGTGCGCGCACGGGACAGCAAACGAGCAGGTGATCGAGCAAGCGTCTGATACGAGAGCATTGCGGTCGCATGGAGCGTGTTTGAAGTGAACAGCAGAGAAGAAAGGAACGAGGCAAAGTGTTGTGAAATAAAATATTACCTGTAATACGGATTTAGGTAGAGAACTGAACTCTCGCTCTTTATATAGCTGACGTGTCTTGCGCATCCGTTCTGCGCATCTGTAATGGCGGCCTCCGTATGATATCCCGTTTGCGTGTGTGCGAGAGCGAGAGAGAGCGAGAGAGAGAGAGCGCGCGAGAGAACGCTCAACCGTAGCGCGCCGCCGACCGCCCAACTGCACCGCGCTGGTTGATTATTGTGACAGAGCCGTCGCTGAAATTTAGAAGATATTTTTAAAGTCCTGATGTACTTTCTAAAATTTAAGTGGACCTCAGTGCGCACTGCGCAGGGAGCTTAATTTGGTGCAGCGCGCCGGGCGCTCACTGTCGCATTGCTTAAAGAGCGCCTTTGTGTTTTAGGATGAACAGCAGAGACCAAAGGAACAAGGCAAAGTGTTGTGAAATAAAATATTATCTGTAATACGCATTTTGTTATTTGCTGATTGAAACTGCTAATTAAACTGTGAATTGAAACTAATAGGAAGAAAACAACTCTCGCTCTTTATATAGCTGACGTGTCTTGCGCATCCGTTCTGTGCATTTTATTTCACAACACTTTGCCTTTCTTCTCTGCTGTTCACTTCAAACACGCTCCATGCGACCGCAATGCTCTCGTATCAGACGCTTGCTCGATCACCTGCTCGTTTGCTGTCCCGTGCGCGCGGAGCGCGGTGGTGCGTTTACGGGCAGTCGGAGAAATCAACGCCAAAAAAAAATTTTTTTTGTACCCATGTATAATGCGCACCCCAGATTTTAGGACAATAAATTAGTTAAATTTTGCGCACTATACACGGAAAAAAACGGTATTCATTTATTCATTTATTCATCCATTTGTTTTCTTTTACTACTTATTGAGTGAAAGTGAGCTGGAGCCTATTCCAGCTTACTTCAGGCAAAAGACAGGGTACAACCTTTGCATACATTAGAGCAGGGGTCGGGAACCTATGGCTCATGAGCCAGATCTGGCTCGCGAGCCAGATATGGCTCTTTCGACGACGTTAAAAACATTATTAAAAAGTATACATTAGTACACTGAATAATTCATTGGTCTTAATTAAAATACATGCATTTAATCGTATTTAAGATATCTTTTTTTTTTAAATGGTATGGCTCTCACGGGAAACTATTTTAAAAAAAATGGGCATTTATGGCTCTGTCCGCCAAAAAGGTTTCCGACCCCTGCATTAGAGCATAACAAATGTTCATGGCAGTGAATGTTTAAGTTTTATGCTTAGAGTAAAAAAAGAAAAAAAAGAATGCAAAAGCGTGAAAGTTTGGGTGATGTTTGTTCTACCTGTGTGCGCCATAACTGTGGATTGAAATGACTTAACAACTATTGATGTCTCCCTAGGCAGCACATTGGTGGGGGGGTGGATTATGTCCTCTGTAGTTATAGAAGACCAGTTTTTTATGCATGTGTGTATGTGTTCACAGGCAAAGCCCAATTTATTCACATGGGTGAAGAGGTGGATGGGGTGGATATGAGAGCTGAGGTTGGCCTGCTGAGTCGTAATATCCTAGTCCGTGGTGAGATGGAGCCCAGCTGTTATGGCAATGAAGCCTGCAAATTCTTTGACTTTGACACCTTTGGAGGACATTTGAAGGTACACTATACTTTAGGGGTGTAAATCGCGGGTTTTGTCACGATACGATATCATATCGATACAAAGAATCACGATACGATATTCGCTGATATCTTAAAGCCTGCTGTGATTCATTCACGATACATCACGATATAGTGCTCTACGATCGATATAGAACAATATCCTGATTTATCTTGTCCGTTGAGCCATCTTTTCTTTGGAATCCAAAGTGCTTCCAAACGAATGACTTGAAGCCTAAAGGGGAGCAAATTTCCTCGTCTTTTTGGACACTAGCCATAGCACCAGCCCAGGAGCCGCATACTAGTTGTCGACTCCCCTTTCACGTGCCTGCTCTGCTCACAACACAACAACGCCGCGCACTGCTCCCGGAAAGAGGAAGCAAGCAACAATGAACTGGATTTCAAAATAAAGTCGCGTCTAATGTCCAAGGTCAAAAACGGGCGATATAGATCGATGTTTACGTTTAGCATCAATGCCAGCAAATCGTAGAGCATTATATCGATTAATCGATGTGTATCGATGAATCGTTACACCCCTACTATACTTTCTAACATTTTTAAAGAACGGATAAATGTTGAGTATAAAATTTAGTTTTGTCTTGTCAGTACATACTAGTACATAAATCATTTCTACTCGCATAGATGTCAAACTTAAATCATGTCAGTGACGCTATTTAACCTACTGTATGTTATACATTAAAGCAGTGGTCCCCAACCTTTTTTGCGCCACGGACCGGTTACATGTCAGAAATATTTTCGCGGACGGGCATTTATATAAATAAATAATACATTTATATATATAAATAAATAATACATTTATGATAAATATATAAATACGATGAAATAAAATGATACGACTGACATAAAAACAAGTCCAAATGACAAAAATAAAACTCACCATTACGTTGAATTGGTGGGAGCACTGAGTTTGTTTCTCAGAAACGAGCCGGGCCCATCTAGATACATCGATACACATCGATTAATCGATGTAATGCTCTACGATTTATTGGCATCGATGCTAAACGTAAACATCGATTTATATCGTTGTGTTTGACCTCGGACATTAGACGCGACTTTATTTTGAAATCCAGTTCATTGTTGCTTGCTTCCTCTTTCCGGGAGCAGTGCGTTGTTGTGTTGTAAGCAGAGCAGGCACGTGAAAGGGGAGTCGACAACTAGTACGCGGCTCCTGGGCTGGTGCTATGGCTAGTGTCTAAAAAGACGAGGAAATTTGCTCCCCTTTAGGCTTCAAGTCATTCGTTTGGAAGCACTTTGGATTCCAGACAAAAGATGGCTCAACCGACAAGACACGTGCAGTTTGTAAATCCTGCCATGTGGTGATAAAATATTCAGGGAGCACAAATCTTGCCGCACATTTAAAGAAAAAACACGACATCAAAGTTCAGTGTTAAAATAAGCACTTTGTATACTGCAATACTCTTGTAATTTCCTAAATAAAGAGTTTGCAGTACCTTGTTGATTTTGCGTATGAATTGTTATAAATCAGGATATTGTTCTATATTTTTTATTAAACAAAAAAAATATCGATCGTAGAGCACGATATCGCGATATATCGTGAATGAATCGCAGCAGGCTTCAAGATATCGGCAAATATCGTATCGTAGTTCTTTGTATCGATATTATATCGTATCGTGACAAAACCCGCGATTTACACCCCTACTAAATACCATCAGACATTTATTTACACACTGGAAACAAAGAGGAGAAGACAACCGGTATTCTTTTGCTCGCGAGGAGAATTACCGTTTTCTTCCGTGTATAATGCGCCCCCATGTATAATACGCACCCTAAAAATGGCATGTTGATGCTGGAAAAAAGCCTGTACCCATGTATAATACGCACCCAATTTTTTTTTTACTTTTTTTCATTTTTTATTTTTTGTAAGTCCCAATGATCATCACACACGCAGGGAGGCAATGGGTCCCATTTTTATAGTCTTTGGTATAGTCTTAACTAGGCTGGATGTAATTTTTTTTGTTGGCGTTGATTTCTCCGACTGCCCGTAAAGGCACCACCGCGATCAGTGCGGACATGTGAAAAAGACATGCGGACGTGAAAAAGGCGGCTCTGTATGGGAGAGACGTTGAAGAGGAATAAAAACACCCTTGGAAACCAAAACTTGCCCCTCGTCGTGACTCGGAGCCGCAACAAATGTTTCGGATTTGTGTAGGGTACATTGTGACAGCAAACGAGCAGGTGATCGAGCAAGCGTCTGATACGAGAGCATTGTGGTCGTATGGAGCGTGTTTGAAGTGAACAGCAGAGACGGAAGGAACAAGGCAAAGTGTTGTGAAATAAAATATTACCTGTAGTACGCATTTTGTTATTTGCTGATTGTATTAAACTATCACATTCATTGTCAGTCAAGAAGAGAAGAGGACTATTCGCATCTGATCCATAGTGCGCATGCGCAGTGATACTGCCTCGGTATGACGTCCGGTCCGCGATGGAGATTAAAAAACAAACAATAAAAACAACACACCATCAAGGATTGCACCATCGCATCAAACGATGTGTCGTCAATTTTACTGACTAAGTTTGTTGGGCAGGATGGCTGAATGCGATGCGCGATTGACAACAAACAAGAAGAAAGGTGATTTCAAGTTTTATTTCGAGGGAGATTTGTCATGTCTCGTCCCCAGTTTTGCTGTGTCTAGGTTGCCATAGTTTCTGTTCGCGTCGCCCCTCCCTTCCTGTGTCACCTCAATCAATGTAACGTGTTTTGTATTTTAGTCCTGTCTCCCCCTCGCTCACCGTCGGATCATTGCATGTGTTACTGTCATGATGTCTGTTTGGTTTCTGTTCCTGTCTTTGGTAATGTCACCCTGTCTTTTTGTTCCACGTCTTTGTCGGTCAGTTTTGGTTTTGTTGTACCATGATTTTCTTAAAAAAATAATAATAATAATAATTAAAAAAAAAAAAAAAAAAAAAAATTGTACCCATGTATAATGCGCACCCCAGATTTTAGGACAATAAATTAGTTAAATTTCGCGCATTATACATGGAAAAAAACGGTAGGTAGAGGGCCCAGTTCACAGTCCTCCACCAATTCTGAGGCGTTGCTACACTAAAGGGAGGGGAGAGTGTGACTGTCGCAACGCTGTTCAGCTAGCTAATAATGTTGTGTGGTGCGAGGCCGCATGGCCTTGGCCGATCCGTGACCCCAGGAATGCAGAGTCTGTTCTTAGATGGTTGGCAGCCTCGTTCCCGGCTGCAATCTCCAAACCTGGATGCCGTGTCCCTCTTGTGCATACACTCCAATAAACGTTAAGTAGATGTGAGATAACTTGCATGGTCTACTTAAACAAACATTGAGTAAATATGGGATAACTAAAAAACTGTCTTGGACAAAAACAATCAAAAGAGAAAGGACTTCTCTTGAACTAACAAAGAACAAAGGTGTTCTGTTCATAACTAGTGAGGGCCTCTCACAGGTAAGACAAGAAATGGAGTATAAGGACTCCCCAAGGCTGGCTGGCAGATATGTTGGCTTGAGCGAAGATATGTAACCTCCGGTTTCAGGCCGACCAGCGCTTCAGCAAAACTAATTCTAAATTCTAACACTTGGTCTCCATGTGTTGCCTGGTTAGTTAGCCTATCGCCACATATTAGCTTTGCGGGCTCGACTGGGGAAACATGTCACGTGACCGGGACGAGTGTCTTGACCTGAATTAATTGATCGTAGTTAAAAAAAAAAAATCCGGCTTGGCGGCCCGGTACCAAGCATCATCGAATGGGATGCCACTGTGCACCCAGAATTCTTTTTCAAATCTTAATTGAATGGCAGCCTCATCACTTATCTTTCTATTTTTTGTTTTTTCAATTTGTTCTCGTCCCTCTTGTGAAGCTGTCAACCACATTCTAGCACAATTCAACTCTCTCTCCTTTCTTTTCTTTTTCAGTCCCTTTGACTTCCTATTCACACTCTCCTCCAAAACATCAACCACTATCTTCCACACTTCAACTTCCCTTCTACACCATACTTTTTCTTCCACTTCGGCATGTATTGCATACAATTAACAAATTTACTCGACATGTACTTCTCATCTCCATCAAGAGTTAGGGATTCACCGTTTTTATTTCCCATTTTAATTTTAGAAGTTTTAGGTTTTCCAGGTTTTTTTTCAATTTTTTTTTTCTTTGAGGATTCTCAATGCAGGTTTAAATTGACTATTCAACAGAATACTAGCCTGTGTTATTGCCGTGGATCAATGCTAGAACTGCTTTTTAGTCAATTTATCCTACCAGTCGCACTCAACCACACAAATTTCTTATCCCTGCCTACGCGAAGTCCTCTTTTAAAAAAAAGAGCTGCTTCATCCGGAGAGGGGACTCTACAACACCCCTTCCTGCCCTGGGAACTAAAGACAACAGTCTTGTTACCCAGCCGTGCCAACGCAAAGTTGAACCCCTTAGAACAGTGGTTGTCAAATGAGGGTACACGGAGGTACGTGAGATTTTACAAAAATATATAAAACAGTTTGAAAACCACTGCTCCAGAAGAGTCACTTCATCCGGAGGGGGACTCTACAACACCCCCTCCTTCCACAAGACTTAAAATCTTCTGTCCTGCCTATTTTTTTTCTCCTGTGGACTTTTACTTTTACGCGTTTCACAACAACACAATCCCACAACTTTAGGGCTTTAACTTACTTGTCCCCTGGTTCGTTGCACTGCCCGGTCCCGTCAATCCACCACCTTAGGTCAGATGAAGGCAGACCTAAGATGCTGGCCCAGCGAAGAAGTTCTCTTCCCAGGACTTTCTTTTCCAGTTCCTCCTAATGGACGCTGGCTTGTCGACAATACAGCACGTCTTCCTCCGTCAGCCAGATGGCGGGTATGAGGGTCCCGGGTTTCAGTACCAAAATGTTAGAGTGGTGCTCACTCTAACTTATTTTGCAAGAACCACACGGGAGACAATTAAGTCATTTTGGGCATCTGCAGGTGGAGAGTCCATTCGTCACTGTGCGTACAGCAATGATCGAATGACGTCTGACTCTTGCCTCCCGCAAGAGCATTTTTATTAAGAGAAACAGGGTGGGGGTGAGAGTGGACTGGATAGAGAAGAGAAAGCCCTTGACGTCTAGTCAAAGCATAGCAGGGGATGTTTTACAACATTGTCTAGGATGGGACAAGCTAGGTTATTTATTACTGGTTACACACCAACATAAGCATACAACTAATCTAGCTAGGTTATTTATTACTGGTCACATACATTCCAACATAATCATACAATCAAGATAGTTTAAATTTTCTTTTACAGAGTGAGTTGAGATAAATAACAATGGCATGATCGATTAGTCGACGTCAGCTCAATTATCACCTTAAAGTTAACTGTGAAACAATCACAAAACAATCATAAGTGGTTCAACCAATAGTGTGTAGTAAAAAATAATAAGGGTAGTTATACAAATTTAAATATTTACTCAGGTTCAATACATCTTTATTTCTTCATGGAAGGAAAACAGTTAAAAAATTACTAAGACAATTTATCAATACTGTAAAATAGCTTTGTGGGTAAACAATTAGTTTTTCAATCACACAATTCCAAAAACGTGCAAAAAAGAAAAACCCGTGCAGTGTGGAATAAAAAATTCTGTGGCGACATTGATAGACAAGCAAAGACACGAGAGTGCCTTCACAAGGACACGAGAGAAGTGCCTTCAAGTCTCAGCCCCAGGGTGAATGACAATCATATCCTATTATGATGTTCCATTATATTCCATCCTGTCAGTTATTGCTCATGTAGCTGTGTTGGCAGTACTTCTAGTAAAGCACAAATATTAATGCTCAACAAGATTAGAGTGAAGCCCTTGAAAGTAAAAGGCCACTCTTGACATTTGTGCTTTTACTTTATCCAAACCTCCCATCTCTACAAATGTCTGCAAAGTTGTTCCATTCCAAAGTTGTGATCTGTCAAGTAGAGCTACTGTGAATTGCCCTTTATTGTGATTATATTGGCGGCAATTTATTGGTCCAGATGTTATAGTGACCTTTCTTTGATTGTCTTACAGAACTCTACTGGCTGACTTTCATTCTCTCCTTTTGTTCCCTTTTCCACTGCTGACGTATTTCTTTCCTCAGAAACTTGCCTATTTAACTTTGCTCGAACTGCTTTGTAGAAATCCTTATATATAGTTAGGTTTGTATTATTGCCAATTTTTCATTTGATATTTTCTGTTGTGTTGTTATTCTAGGTCAGGGATGGGCAAACATTTTGACTTGCGGGCCGAATTGGGTTCTAAATTTTGACTGGGGGGCCGAACCAGGAGCAGATGGATGTAGTGTTTCTGTGAAGTATTGTAAATGACATGTAAAGTGTCACGGGCGGATGGAAATGGAGCAGGGCGACCAAGTGCAGCTTAGACCAGGGTTTATTGGCGGAACTCAAAATACAGACTCGGTAAACTGACATGACTTAACGAAACAATAACTTGAGTGACTGACCGGGACGTGAAACAAGAAGACAGCAGGACATGACGACAGCAACAGGAACCAAAAAGACATTGTGAAATTAACACAATGATCCGACAGGGAGTGACACACAGACAGGACTTAAATACAAGACAGGTAACAAGAGGCAGGTGAGAATGATCACACTAATCATGGGCACACAGGACGGGAGGGGCGAGCACACAGACACACGGACAGAATCTATGGACATGATCGGGGACGAGTCGTGACATAAAGGTCATTGCATAAATGGTTTTGGCCTTTAGTAGGTAGTAAAGCATGGATATTCGAAAAAAAGCTTTTTGAAAACAAATGCATTTCTTGACAGCATTAAACAAAATATTTCACCCAAAGACTACTATCAGCGATTCTCATTAAATACGACACTGTTATTATGAATAACAGTTTCCATCACTTCAGCGGCTGCAGGTCAGATTTATGAAAGATGTTTATCTTATGAGGCGAAATCACATAAAACGGCAAACATTCTGACCAAATACATCATATTGAAGAATCATTGAAAGAATACATTTAAATGAAGTAATAAAGAATCAAAATGGCGACACGGTGACTGATATCTGAAAATCAGAGCAGAGCTTTAACTCACAAACACCTGGTCATAGAGGTGAGAAAACGGGAAACACTTCCTTAAAGTCGGCCTTAAAACCTTTAAAAGTTAAGATTAGTCGCAAGCAGGTGGGGCATCAATGTCCTTGAGCATCCTGCATTGTTTGAAAATGAGAATGGTCGCTACTTTCAATCTCTGCTATTTGAAATTTAGACTTACACAGGTTGGTTGAGTTCAATCACAATTCTTGTTAAGAAAGCACTGTTTTCAGGAAAAAGTACAATACAGCGGTTCTTTGGTCAGCTTATATTCAGTTGCACATGCCAGTGTGGGCCGAGTTTGATGGGTGATGAGTCAGGGGGTGTGGCAAGTTCGCAGGAGATTTTGATTCCATGGGAGTGGGTGCTGGTTCGGTGAGAGCTGGTTCCGTGCTGATTATGGGCGATTTGGTGTGTGGGGGGGCTGTTGTCTTCCATCCCGTCTTTCGGCCTTGGCGATCACCTTTGGACGTGTTCTTGGTTGTTTTTCCTCGTGCCGCTCTTCCTCTGGCACCTCTACCGGTTTTATCTCCAAGTGTCCTTCCTGTAAACCATTCTTGCACATACATCCACTTCCCCCACTGTTGCACACCGCCTATTCATCATTCTTTCAATTTTGTCATTTTGTACGGAATTATGTGAGCTTTTGGCTGTGACATCATCAATTTATTAATGTTCCCTGACTATGCAAAGTTTGTACTCACCACTTACCATGTTTTTGTTTGTTCGTTCTTTTGATACTCCATGTACTTGCTTACGTCATCATATTCTTAGTTTAATCATGCTTTCAACCATATCTTTTCTTTGTTAGGCAAAATATTTCCCTCTGTCCAGAACGTTCAGTAGTAATGGAAAACTGGTGTGTAGCATTAGTCAAAACATACATTTTTAGACGACTTTGGCAGTGTCCGTGATTTAGAAAATCATCAGGCATGCATTAAACAGTTCCTTAAGGGTCATTAAGCTATTCAGGCAATATATCAAAAAACATTTGTTATTTCAAAGTGCTCAGAAATATATATCAGATCATAAACTTATAAAAACCTTTGTCATCACCACCTATCAAAAATGTCTATTTATGTTCTCTTTATTGATTGGGGCCGCCTTTCTTCTCCTTGCGCCACTCATCTTAATGGAAGGATTCCAGGGGCAGGTTTGTGTGTGCGTGGCTTTAACGTAAAACTGTATCTGAAAGATCAGCATGCGAATTACGAGAATGCTGACGTCACAGCCCACACTCGAAATTCGGCACTGATAGAAATAGACAGCGTAGTGCACCGGGTCCATACTACTGAGTACGTACACGCACTTGTGAGTGTGCTCTGAGCTTTCTGAAACGACTTCCGGGAGTAAATGCACGGGCAAGCGTTTCCCCATCTACTGGGGAAACACAGTCATTGCAGGGAAAATGACGAACAAAATGTTTCATCATACAATTTATTCAGGTTTGGCGGGCCGGATTAAACAACCCCGTGGGCCGGATGTGGCCCGCGGGCCGTAGTTTCTGTTCTAGGTGATATATTTTTGCAAAGTGCTTTGTGATGGAAAACGCTGTCGTGAAATCGCTATAGAAATAAAGATGTATTGCATATCTTCAAACTGACTAATCCCTTCTGCTATCATTAGGTAGAGCGAGGTTTCAAGGCCACACACATATCAGGTGTGGAGCTGCAACACATGGGCCAACAAACAATGGGACACTACCCAATTCATTTCCATATGAATGGTGAAGTGGATGAGAGGGGAGGTTACAACCCCCCCACCTATGTCAGTGATTTGTCAATCCACCACACGTTCTCTCGCTGCGTAACCATCCACAGCTCCAATGGACTTCTGGTGAGTTCAGCTTTTGTTTATGAACAGTAAAGTGCTTATATATTATATAGGATGGGAGTAGATAGGAATTATTTGCCACTCACTGTTAACGTATGTTCGCTGTCTGATGGTCACTAACAGATTGTGCCGGTTGGATATCCAATTATAGGCATCGACTTGCATTCTTGAACCGGAAAAAAATATTTATCCGTGCTTTGTTTTGCTCAATTCCATAATTCCTTAAAAACATCCAGTGAGCTAGATCAAAGTTGTCTGGAAAAAGGTTCCGTTCAATTTAAAATTCGTAATTCCCGCTCACAAATTGTAAAACGTCAAGACCTGAATCAATTTTAAGTAAGCTGCGTTCAGGCACGTCAAGACAGCCTCATCATTTTCATAGCAGTCGGTCTGAAGCATTTTTAATCAGTATTTTAGTTGCCTGAGGATGATACAATTCTAAAGAATCTGGGTTGAGGGCTTACCTGATCAGCATCTTCTCACGCTCTTCTGGTTCTCCGCCTACTGCTTCTCTAGCCATCTGGGCTGCGGCCTCCTGCACACACGTAGCCAAAACAGCCCATCCTAGGTCCTTGGTCCCAAAATTCTAATGTGTTTAGTCTTTTGAAAGTCATGTTGACTGTGAACAACATGTTTACTGCTAGTGTCATGTAAAGTTCAGAGCACGTTCATGTTTTTAATGTCAGTTATCTGGATGTATGCAAGTAAAACTGATCGAGTATATGAATATATGCATTTTCACGAACAGGGAATTTGACCCTACCGCTTCACTACCCAACTATGAACGGTGTCAGATTTATTGCACATGAATTGTTTTGTCTCATAGATAATTTAGTCTTCCAAGAGAGAAAAGCAAATAAAAAGAGGAAGTAATACGATAGACAGTTTATTCAGTTAAAGTTATAAACACTTGTGCTCTTGTTGTTTGTAACAAAAAACTAAATATTCTCCTTTGCAGGTAAAAGACGTGGTGGGCTATGACACGCTGGGCCACTGTTTCTTCACAGAGGATGGTCCTGAGGAGAGAAACACATTTGATCACTGTCTGGGCCTCATGGTCCGAGCGGGCACTCTACTGCCTTCAGACAGAGACAGCAAAATGTGTCGTGATATCACTGATGGAGCATACCCTGGATATGTAGCCAACCCACGGCAAGACTGTAGGTAAGACTTCAATGGCAGGACCCGTGTTTAGTCCATTAAGAGGGTACATCTCTACTACCTTGTGACTTGTGTGCCTCAAAAGCAGGGCTGTGGACTCGGTCGGATTTTTGCACCGTGACCATGAGTCAGAGTCCGGCTGTCCATTTTTTCTGTTAATTCATGTGACTGCTTAGTCTTTATTCAAAGCTAATTTAGATCAAAATCTAAATAATTACAACAATTTTGTGATGGCTTTGTCTTTATTAAACATCCAGCTCAGTGGCCTAGTGGTTAGAGTGTCCGCCCTGAGACTGGAAGGTTGTGGGTTCAAACCGCGGCCGGGTCATACCAAAGACTGTAAAAATGGGACCCATTGCCTCCCTGCTTGGCACTCAGCATTAAGGGTTGGAATTGGGGGTTAGAAGGAGTGGAGCTCTTTACAAGCCCTAGGCTTCGTCTCCCTCCTTGCACAGTTATTGATATAATAATATGTGCTAAAACAATAAACTAAAGTAAACTAAACTAAACTAAACTAAACATATAAACGAATACACTAAACAGATACTTTCAAGTTTTAATCATTAATTTCACCATTATAGCTCAGACATTTATCTAAACACAAATAATTAGTGACGACCCCACAACTATCGAAACACATCAATGATATAATCGTCCTTGACATTGGTACATAATGTAAACATTAGCCTAAGTGCAACTCAACGTGGCCGTATTGATCGTAACTTACGCTCCGTTTCCCCCCCAAATCTAGAGGCAAAACATTGTTCTCTCGCTGCTCCCGGGTTCTTCCATCTTGGCTGCGCGCGGGGCATTGTGGGTCTTGTACGTGCACGCACGCAGGCAGGCGCGGGCGCGCACGCAATAACTAAATTTGTCTTCATAACAAGCAAGCAGGGCTGTGGACAGTATTCCTACGCGCATTCTCAGCAGCATGATGAAAGTAAAATTCAATAACGTCACTGAGGCATATTTTAACGAATTCCACTTCATTGTATGGCTTTTTAGTCCGTGCAATCTTCCAAGCCAGTTGAAACAATGCAAGTGTGACAGTCTCTGAGTGCAATGTAATTTTTTTAAAAAACTGTACCTATTTTTCTGCCTGACTTTTAAAAGTCTCCAAACTTGTGCTTGCGAAATTCAGTCCCTTTTGCAAAGTCCTTATCGATATTGGCATGAAGTGAACTGAAGTGGCGCTGACCATTTGACGCTTTTAAATGCGCCAATGACGTCCAACATATCAGGCAGAATGGCTTGCCATAGCGTTCAACAAAAACCAACTTTAACTCTGTTAAAAACGTCCTGTGTTCATCGTCATATATTCGTTTAGCTGTGCATTTTTTCCTTGCCATTTTGGCAAGCGTCTTGTCAGCTTTTCTGGACCTAATGGGCCCCCGTAATCACAGTCGCCATTCATTAAAAAAGCTAGCAAAACCAATCGCTCTGTTTGTCCCTCCGCCTTTGCTGGATTTCCCTTCACGCGCATGCGCGTTTGACCAAAAAACATATTGAACTCAAGCGAAGCAAATACGCACGAAAAATAAACACAAATGTTTATTTTTTTTATTGTCAGACTCGGTGGACTCGGTCAAAATCAGCACCGAGTCCGGCAAAAATGACCGAGTCTGACCGAGTCCGAGTCTCCGAGTCCGAGTGCACAGCCCTGCTCAAAAGCATTTGATTCTGACAAAAAATGAGCCCAAAACTAGACAAACTCTACAATCTGCTGAACATCAGCTGAAAAAGAATGTTAACTCATCATATGCAGCTTCAGGGGTTAGGAGCAAACTGAGCTATGTTTGTAGACAAATACTGATACCCTCTAATATGTTAGAATGTTGTAAATTTATTGGGTCCAGTAGTGTTGGTTGGGTTTTCATTTCCATTTAGTCTGACAAAGCACAAATGCACTTGTGGTTTGTATACCGCGCCATGTATGGTATACCTATTAAGCAATCTTATCTTGCAGATCTTAAAAAATTGGTCCCTATTTTCGTAGACATGTGCCCGTGCACTTGGTGTAAAAACATTCATTGCCGGGTCAATTTTGGTTCAACGTGTTTCAGAAATTGGTAGACTACACCAAGAGCTTAGACTCGCAGAATATATTTTGTCAAAATATTACTTTTTTTTTTATTACAAATGTTAAAACACATAGGCAACATCTAGCTAGCAAAAACAAATATTTGCACTGGGGCTAGTCAATATTCCACAAAAACCATCATGACTAAAAAAAACATCAATAACAACAATGTCATTATCAACAATGGTTGTATGTGATGTTGATGCCGGCAACACATGCGTACATACAGTGCATACTTCTCATGTTAAAGGCTTTTTTAGTTATTTTCTAAAACATCTATACCAGTATACTCGCCTCACCATTCTCTCCTCCCTAAAGGTTTCAGTAGTGCTGTCAAGAATGATTGGAGCCAGGGCGACCAAATGTAGCTTGAACCGGGGTTTATTGAAGGGAAAGGAGTTGGAAGGGAGGTAGGTGGGGAACGAAGACAGACAGGATAGAGACTCACAGCCAGCAAACAGACAGACAAAAGCCCACTCGGACACGGAACAGATTCTGACCGTGAGCCTCCGCACAAGACCGGGGGGAAACTGGGCAAGCAGGACAGGAATACAAGGCGCGGACACAGACGGGAGACAACAGTAGACACCGACAGGGAGAAACACACGGGCAGGGCTTAAATACACAAGGTAACAAGAGAGAGCAGGTGACATCCATGACGATAACGAAGGGATGTGGCTGAGGGAAGTTGACGGCCACTTTCTTCACACTTTCTTCTGTGTTTGGAAGCACAGATTAAAACTAGAGACGTGCAGCTCTCTCCAGTAAATGTTGCTTCAATACATATACATGGGGTTTTGTTATGATTCAAGGACAGGTGATTTTAAATTCCAAGAATTCCATTCAGATCAGTTGATTGGTATTCCAATACAATTTTACATGATATGGCTCAGTTCGAGAGGGTATGATACACTTGTTTCTTGTTGAGTTTTTTGTTGTCATTTTACAACATGAATAAACTTGTCAGTCCCATAAATGTGGCTTTTCCGTCGGTAGGTGGGAAAGTAAGCAAATAGGTGGCCAGGTACTGCTTAAGTCAGAGGCAGGGAGAGGAGGGGCTCAGAGTAGAGCCGCTGCTCCTCTGCATTGAGGGGAGCCAGATGCAGTAGCGCGGCCGTCCAATCAGTATTCCTTTGGACGCCTTCATAGTTAGGTGAGGGACGTGTCAACGGAAGGGGATTCCCGGGGATGACCCAGGAAGCCCTGGGCCTGGGAACGCCTCTGTTGTCCCCTCAACTATACCTGTGGAAGAAAAATGGATGATGGATGGATGGACTCTGTTGTCCCCTCAACCCTACCTGTGGAAGAAAGATGGATGGATGGATGGATGGATGGATGGATGGATGGATGGATGGATGGATGGATGGATGGACGGATGGATGGACGGATGGACGGACAGACGGCATGTATGGATGCATGCATGTATGGATGCATGGATGGACGGAGTGGCAGGAGGGCGGGCGGGCCGGCTCGGAAGTCGGTTACTCCATTTCATACCGTAAGTCAAGTCATGTTAGTGTCGGAAGGCGACTATCTCATAAGTTGACAGTTTGTGTAGTAACGGACTTTATTTAACCAGTGGTTGGGCTGTGCAGCCATTTGGAAATAATTTGCCTGGAGTCACCCTCACGAGTATTGCATTCAGTTGTAACAATAGTCGTGTAGGGAGCTGAGAGCCAAAAGTGGCTGTGTGGTTTGATATTCGTAAGAGACTTGTTTTTCTTTGGAAGGGATGAAGAGACAGCGTTTAGAGATGAAGAAGAGTTAGTTAACGTGTCTGTGTTGTAATATTGTGCCTGCTTTTCCTGATACAGTAAAAACCCCTTTATCACGGTTTTCAGGTACGCGGCCCCGGTATTTTGTGCATTGTTAATTTAGTATTGTCACCCTTTGCCAGCATTTTGTGACATAACTTCACATAATGAAAAAACAATATACTGATTTAGCCAAACTAAGTGTCCCTTTCATTTTGCCAGTGGCCGATTGGCAGTTGTGTTCTGTCAATAGACATGCAGCACGCTCCTTTCCTTTTCTGGTCACATCCACGTTTCCCATGCTGTTATGGGTTCTTAGCGGAGTGGCATCCTGATGCGTGACATACACTGCAGTTCTCAAAACAGCATTGATGGAGCTACTGGGCTTGAAAGAGATAACTCTTTCAATAATTTTGGGACCGAAATCCCAATTTCAGATAATGCCATTTCATCCTCTTCAAAGCTGCATTTTCTTAAAGGGCTCTTATCCCCCACGCTCAGCAATCAGCTTCATGCTACTGTGGACAGGTCACACTGGACTGGCAAAAAAAAAAAAAAGCACAAGGCTTTATGCTGGCTCCCAGTCAGCTATAAAATGGATTTTAAAATTCTGGTACTAATCTAGAAATCACTGAATGGTTTAGGTCCTGAATACATCAAAGAAATACTGATTGTATATAAACCTAGTGGGGCTCTGATGTCTGCAGACTCAGGTCAGTTAGTAGAGCTGCATGGTGAAGTTGCATTTACTAGTTGCTATACGGCATGCAAATATAATAAGCTTGTAGCGATAATGTGGGTCACTCGCAAGTGTGTAAGAAATTAAAAGCTTTTCAGGAGTAATACCTGCATTTATCTCGATAGACTCGATGTCTCAAATTGTTTTAGAGGGTTAAAGAAAGGAAAAAATAAATAAATAGATATTTAAATATGAATATAGTTATTTTACAAAAATAGAGGTAAATACTCTCACCCAAACACACACACATTATTCACGCTTGACATCCGTGTAGGGACAATGTTTAATCATTACTGCTCATCGTGTTGTCTTGTGCATGAAATGTGCTATATAAATAAAGTGTCTACTGCTAGGTCGTGCATACAGTTTTAAAAGTGTAGTTTTAAAAGTTTAGTTTTGTTTTTTTAGACAGCAAGCTCCACCTTTAAGGCAAAGGTGAAAAAAAAGTTTTATAATTTGGCTTTTGATCATAATAAAAAGAGAATATCCAAAATTTTAAATTAAAACAAGGTATTATTTCAACACCTAACAGGGAAATGATTCTTTAACTGCTGAAATCAATTGTTCTCTCAAGATGGTGTGGACTCGTTTGACTTTGACTGTTATTAGTTCAAGCCCCCCCCACACACACAGACATACGCACGCACACACACACGTGCGCGCCCACACACACACAGCGTCAGGCTGGCCACTCTGTCTGCTTGAAAGGAGATTTGGAATGGCTTTTTCCTTCCCTTTTTAGGACATAAACACATATTACAATTTATTGGCATCTACCAGGTCAGATGAGAATGTTGCAAAACGTAAAGTCAATTCATTTCACTTGCAATGAATACATTTATTTTTCTTGAATGCCCATTCCTCACTGTCTTATTCTAATTTCTTTTATTTTTTTAGTGCAACTTCAACTTTCTGGATTGCCAACCCAAACAACAACATTATCAACTGTGCTGCTGCAGGCTCAGAGGTGAGCTTTATTCTTATTCTAAGCCCTCTCAACCACTTCTCTCCCCGTCCCCAGCTTCTCTAGACGCTAGATCATGTATCATGTCAGATCAGATTAATAACTGTACACAATTTAGGAACTACCTGGTCCAAACAAGCACCTCGTTGCTGACCCCTGCAGTGGATTTATGACTTTACTATGCCTGTACGACTTTTTGTGTCCTATGATTGTGTACCATAGGAAACAGGATTCTGGTTTATCTTCCACCATGTACCAACTGGACCATCTGAGGGGCTGTACTCACCTGGAAAAACAGAACACACGCCGATGGGGCAGTTTATCAACAACAGAGCTCATTCCAACTACCGGGTGAGTCTGGAAATATATAATTTAATCAAATCCATTCTTTTATAACATTTATATTATTACATTATTGTAATTGTAGCCCCCTCCGTGAGTCGTCACCTTATCATGGTGGAGGGGTTTGCGTGCCCCTATGATCCTAGGAGCCATGTTGTCTGGGGCTTCATGCCCCTGGTAGGGTCACCGATGGCAAACGGGTCCTAGGTGAGGGGCCAGACAAAGCACAGCTAAAAAAGCCCCTTATGATGAAAAAGATATGACACAGATTTCCCTCGCCCGGACGCGGGTCACTGGGGCCCCCCTCTGGAGCCAGGCCTGCAGGCGGGGCTCGAAGGCGAGCGTCTGGTGGCCGGGCCTCCCCATGGGCTCACCACCTGTGGGAGGGGCCAAAGGGGTTGGGTGCAGTGCAAGCTGGGCAGCGGCCAAAGGCAGCGGCCAAAGGCAGGGACCTTGGCGGTCTGATCCTCGGTTTCAGAAGCTGGCTCTTGGGACATGGAATGTCACCTCTCTGGCTGGAAAGAAGCCCGAGCTGGTGTGCGAGGCAGATAAGTTCCGACTAGATATAGTCGGACTTGCCTCCGCGCACAGTTTGAGTTCCGGTTCAAGCCCTCTCGAGAGGGGCTGGACTCTCTTCCACTCTGGAGTTGCCCACGATGAGAGGCGTCGAGCAGGTGTGGGTATACTTATTACCCCCCGGCTGGGCGCCTGCACATTGGGGTTCACCTCCGCCTTCGAGTGGGGGGACGGGTCCTGACTGTTATTTGTGTCTATGCACCAAACGGCAGCTCAGAGTACCCACCCTTCTTGGAGTCCCTGGAGGAAATGCTGGAGAGCGCTCCTTCTGGGGACTCCATCGTTCTACTGGGTAACTTCAATACTCACGTGGGCAATGACAGTGAGACCTGGAAGGGCGTGATTGGGAGGAACGGCCCCCCCAGTCTGAACCCGAGCGGTGTTCTATTATTGGACTTCTGTGCTCGACACGGATTTTCTATAATGAACACCATGTTCAAACATAAGGGTGTCCATGTGTGCACTTGGCACCAGGACACCCTAGGCCGCAGTTCGATGATCGACTTTGTAGTCATGTCATCGGATTTTCAGCCGTATGTTTTGGACACTCGGGCGAAGAGAGGGGCGGAGCTGTCAACTGATCACCACCTGGTGGTGGGTTGGCTCCGATGGTGGGGGAAGATGCCGGTCCGACCTGGCAGACCCAAACGCTCTGTGAGGGTCTGCTGGGAACGTCTGGCGGAATCCCCTGTCAGGAAGAGCTTCAACTCCCACCTCTGGCAGAGCTTTTTCCACGTCCCGGGGGAGGCGGGGGACATTGAGTCCGAGTGGACCTTGTTCCGCGCCTCCATTGTTGAGGCGGCCGACCGGAGCTGTGGCCGTAAGGTCATTGGTGCCTGTCGTGGCGGCAATCCCCAAACCCGCTGGTGGACACCGGCGGTAAGGGATGCCGTCAAGCTGAAGAAGGAGTCCTATCAGGCCGTTTTGGCCTGGGGGACTCCGGAGGCAGCTGACAGGTACCAGATGGCCAAGCGGAACGCGGCTTCGGCGGTTGCTGAGGAAAAACCCCGGACGTGGGAGGAGTTTGGCAAGGTCATGGAGAATGACTTCCGGACGGCTTCGAGGAAATTCTGGTCCACCAATCGGCGTCTCAGGAGGGGGAAGCAGTGCAACCTCAAGACTGTTTACGGTGGAGATGGCGTGCTGCTGACCTCGACTCGGGACGTCGTGTGTCGGTGGGGAGAATACTTCGAAGACCTCCTCAATTCCACCGACACGCCTTCCATTGTGGAAGCAGGGCCTGGGGACTCTGAGGCGGACTTTCCAATCTCTGGGGTCAAAGTCACTGAAGTAGTTAAAAAACTCCTCAGTGGCAAGGCCCCGGGGAAGGATGAGATCCGGCCGGATTTCTTAAGGGCTCTGGATGTTGTGGGGCTGTCATGGCTGACACGTCTCTACAACATCGCGTGGGCATCGGGGACAGTGCCTCTGGATTGGCAGATTGGGGTGGTGGTTCCCCTCTTTAAGAAGGGGGACCGGAGGGTGTGTTCCAATTACAGGGGAATTACACTCCTCAGCCTCCCTAGTAAGGTCTATTCAGGGGTGCTGGAGAGGAGGGTCCGTCGGGAGGTCGAACCTCGGATTCAGGAGAAACAGTGTGGCTTTCGTCCTGGCCGTGGAAAAGTGGACCAGCTCTTCACCCTCAGCAGGATCCTCGAGGGTGCATGGGAGTTTGCCCAACCAGTCCACATGTGTTTTGTGGACTTGGAGAAGGCGTTCGACCGTGTCCCTCAGTAGGTTCTGTGGGGGGTGCTTTGGGACTACGGGGTACCAAGCCAACTGATAAGGGCGGTTCGGTCCCTGTATCACCGATGCCAAAGTTAGGTCCGCATTTCCGGCAGTAAGTCGGATTCGTTCCCAGTGAGGGTTGGACTCCGCCAAGGCTGCCTTTTGTCACCGATTCTGTTCATAATTTTTATGGACATAATTTCTAGGCGCAGCCGAGGCGTTGAGGGTGTCCGGTTTGGGGACCACAGCATTGCGTCTCTGCTTTTTGCAGATGACGTAGTGCTGTTAGCTTCTTCAGGCCGTGATCTCCAGCTCTCACTGGAGCGGTTCGCAGCCGAGTGTGAAGCGGTCGGGATGAGGGTCAGCACCTCCAAATCCGAGTCCATGGTCCTCGATCGGAAAAGGGTGGAATGCCCTCTCCGGATCGGGGATGAGATCCCGCCCCAAGTGGAGGAGTTTAAGTATCTTGGGGTCTTGTTCACAAGTGAGGGGAGGATAGAGCACGAGATCGACAGGCGGATCGGTGCAGCGTCGGCAGTAATGCGGACTCTGTACCGGTCCGTCATGGTAAAGAGAGAGCTGAGCCAAAAGGCAAAGCTCTCAATTTACCGGTCGATTTACGCTCCTACCCTCACCTATGGTCACGAGCTATGGGTCGTGACCGAAAGAACGAGATCCCGGATACAAGCGGCCGAAATGAGTTTTCTCCGCAGGATGTCCGGGCTCTCCCTTAGAGATAGGGTGAGAAGTTCGGTCATCCGGGAGAGACTCGGAGTAGAGTCGCTGCTCCTCCACGTTGAGAGGAGCCAGATGAGGTGGCTCGGGCATCTCATCAGGATACCTCCTGGACGCCTCCCTGGGGAGGTGTTCCGGGCATGTCCCACCGGTAGGAGACCCTGGGGACGACCCAGGACGCGCTGGAGAGACTATGTCTCTCAGCTGGCCTGGGAACGCCTTGGGATCCCCCGGAGCTAGATGAAGTGGCTGGGGAGAGGGAAGTCTGGGAGTCCCTCCTGAAGCTGCTGCCCCCGCGACCCGACCCCGGATAAGCGGAAGAAGATGGATGGATGGATGGATAATATAATATAATATAATATAATATAATATAATATAATATAATATAATATAATATAATATAATATAATATAATATAATATAATATATGATAATATATGATAATATATGATAATATATGATAATATAATATATGATAATATAATATATGATAATATAATATATGATAATATAATATAATATACGAGTGCTATGTGGTTGCAAATATTAAAGTTTCCAGCTGCTTAGTGTGATCAAGTAATACTACGTCAGATGTGTGCTCAATGCTGGAAATAATTTATTTTGTTTCAGGCCGGATTTATTCTAGATAATGGAGTCAAGACAACTCAGGCAAATGACAAGGACAAAAGACCTTTCCTGTCACTGGTTGGAGCTAGGTAAGAATTTGTGACCATCTTTTCCATTAGTTTTCCAAATCTTTATCCATACTCAGAGATTTTGTTAGTATACATACAATGTGTTATCTGTAGGTGGTTGGCACATCGGCCTCACACTCATGAGGTTCTATGTTTGCATCTTCCTGCTTTCTTCCCATATTCCACAAACAAAAATTCAAAACCCCTGTTCCACTGTGCGAAGGCAGCCAATGTTGCGTTCGCGTCAGAATTTGTCAGGGTGCGTTCAAGGTCGGAAATGTTCTCAAAACATTCGCCAGACCTTCTTCAAGATCTCTAGTTATTTAATACAGGAAAATATCTGCTGAAACTCTGCCGAACATTTCGACCTTGAATGAACCCTGACAAGAATGCAAAATTTGCTGCCTTTGAAAATACTCGAAATTGTTGACCAAAATAAAACCACTGTCTTTATGGTCAGGTTGAAGTTTAATCATGTAGTTTGTCAGATCTCATAGCAAAAGGGCAGTTTGGCATAAAGAATGATATGAAGAATTTTTGTTGATTTCCCATCCAAACTGCTGTAACTAGGCTTTTACCAGAAGTAAATATTTTTGTTTTTAATTAAGATAAAACTACTCAAACCCTCTTCTAATTTGCAGAAGTGTGGCTAAGCTTAAATTAAACCAGGTTCATCGTATCAGTTCTTTTAAATGGCGGCAGAGTAGTTTCATAGAAAAATGTGTTCAAACACCTGCACATCTGTAAACATGACAGACACAAGCGGAAAAAGTTGAATTTCTGACTAGAAATATTCAGTAAATTTTTCAAGAACTTTATATTTTTTTGTTCATGATACAATGTAATTATTAACAATTAAACACACATTTTAAATTCAACCAATGGTACTATGGTTTTGTGCCCCCAAGGTATGGGCCCCACCAGGATGCTGACCCGTTTAAACCCAGAGTCCCAGCTCACATTCACCATTTTGTAGCCTATAAGAATCAGGACCACGGCGCCTGGCTGAGAGGAGGGGATGTCTGGCTGGATGACTGCCAGTGAGTACAAACTGAATGGTTGATTTTTGAGTGTCTTAAAATGAACCTGAACTTATTTATCTTGCAGATTTGCAGATAACGGCATTGGCCTCACTCTGGCAAGGTAAGCCACTTACCTTAGCACAAACTTGTTAATAATAATAATAATAATACCGTATTTTTCAGACTAAATGTTGCTCCGGAATATAGGTCGCATTAGCCAGAAAATGCACAATAACGTGAAAAAAAACATATATAAGTCGCTCCGGAGTATAAGTCACATTTTGGGGGAAATATATTTGACAAAATCCAACACCAAGAACAGACATGAACGAGCAACAACAGGCTTAACGATAGGTATGCTAACGTGACATACATCAACACAAACGAAGCGCTGAGAAGGGGCCTGACGTAACATTCAGAGTTATTCAAAAAACTATTACATAAATAACACGTTTATAAAACCATATGTGTCACTCCGATTCATTAAATCCATCGATCGTCCTTTATAACAACAATGGGTGCGCGCCGCTGACGGTGCTTGCACTTCAAAATATTCCACAGGCCCATATAACGATATATTAATTATATATCAAATAACTATTATATAAGCAATAATATTATCAAACCATCTGTCTCACTCCAAATCATTAAATCCATCGATCAAATTCCTCGTCCTTTGTCAACAACGCCCCACGTGGGCCCTGACGTCAGCCTCGTCGTTATTCCACAGATCTAGTATATAGTAAGTTACTAAGGTAACTATATTGTAGCGTTAACAAAGTACAAGGAAAGACGTGGGTTTGGTAAACGGCTCTTTATTTATCAAAACAAGAGTTCAACGAGCCAACAACTACTGAACTGTAACGATAAAACCATATACAAGTTGGTACACGAAATAAAATATATCAAATAACTTTAACATAAATAGTTGACCGCCACACGGCCCCAAGCACCGGCGTGGACTTCCAGGCGTGTGGCGGCGTGGATTTCCATCCCCGGAGGTGGCACTTCTAGCCACGGAGGTGGAAGAGAGCTCTATAGAATAGAACTGGGCGTGCGTAAAAGCCATGGCCGAGCCCATCCACCGTCCCCGGACAGCCACCCGGCCGAGCACCGGCCCCCGACTTCCATCCACGGAGGTGAAAGAGAGCTCCGTACAGTAGGACCGGGCGTGCGTAAAAGCCATGTCCGAGCCCCATCCACCGTCCCCGGACAGCCAACCGGCCAAGCGCCAGCCCCCGACTTCCATCCACAGAGGTGAAAGAGAGCTCCATAGAGTAGGACCGGCCATGCGTAAAAGCCATAATAGTTTTTCAAATCTTCTGTGTCACTCCAAATCATTGTATCCTTCAAACTCTTCGTCCTCCATGTCACTTACAAACAAAGCCTTTAATGATGCCTTTTACGCGCGCCCGGTAGTACGTCCCCTTCGTCATCTTCGTCATCCCGTGATCAAATCTTTGTCCTTTATGTAAACAACCGCTGCTGACGTCACTTGAAATTCAAATTACAGTAATCCCTTACTACATCGCAGTTTCACTATTTTCTTTTAAATTTTGAAAATTTATGAAGAAAATCACATATAAGTCGCTCCTCAGTATAAATTGCCCCCCCCACCCAAACTATGAAAAAAACGCGACTTATAGTCTGAAAAATACAGTAATAATAATAATAATTATTATTATTGTTATTATCTATCCATCCATTTTCTGAAACGCTTAGTCCCCACGGGGGTCGCCGGTGGGCTGGAGCCTTTCCCAGCCGTCATTATTGTTATTATTATTATTGGATGGATGGATGGACGGACGGACGGACGGACGGACGGATGGATGGATGGATGGATGGATGGATGGATGGGCGGGCGGGCGGCCAGACGCACAAATGGATCGTTGGAGCAGTTCATAGTGTAGAGTCCTAGCACTCAAAGACTGCTGGGAAAGGCTCCAGGACGCCCGCATTCGTCTTGAGAATAAGCGCTTTAAAAGATGAATGAATGATTTAATTTGTTCATTTTCATTTAGTCAGTGGATTTGCACTTCTTTTATGCCATTACACCGCCTTCAGTCTCAATCCTTGTTACACTTAATAAATTTTAAAATGCAAAATGAAGGACAAATACCAGGCTGCAAGGTGAGAGGACTGTGCTCCTAACCAATAAATGAATAAATAAACACTGTATCAGATACAGTGTTCTGATATTGCCATTGTATTTTGCAACTGTGATGAAAAGGTGTTTTATTTTAACAAATAAATGTAGCTCTCTCAAATGGAGAAACAATTTGTCATTATTGACATTTAAATGTTCAACTGAATGTTTCTTTTAGCAGTCCTGACACCCTTTTCACTTAAATGTTGTAGTTGTGTGTCTCGGTCTGAACCCTAAGGGCACAAAGTAAAAAAGGAGTCCTGTAAGTAGAAAAGAGACAAAGAAGAACACAGAGTCTGGTGGATATTAACAAGTGGGAATATGGATGCAATGTTACCAAATGTAAAATACATTGAAAATTAATTTAAATCTGCAAGCAGTGACAGGACAACTGAAGTGATACTTTAAAAAATATTCAGTTATTTAAATTTTTGATGGTAATGACAAAAAATGAATGTCAGTTTGTGACGCCTGTAGGGTAGGATAAAGAATTATTCATACCTGTAAGTGTGGCGGCACGGTGGTCAACTGGTTAACACATCCACCTAACAGTGCAGAGGTTGTGGGTTAGACGTCCAGTGTAGCGTTTGCATGATCTCCTTTTGCCTACGTGGGTTTTCTCCAGGTACTCCGGTTTCCTCCCACACCCCAAAAACATGCAGGGTCACTTGATCATTCCGATAAGTCCATTGTGTGAGTGCGAGTGGTTGTTCGTCTCTGTGTGCCCTGCAATTGGCTGGCGACTAGTTCGGGATGGCCCCCACCTTCTGACCAAAGTCATCATGCTTGCGATCCTTGTGAGCAAAAGTGGTCCAGAAGATGGATGTATTTATTTATTTAATTTAGGCACTTTCAGTCTGTAAGGAAGAGTGCCTCATGAATAAAATGTATTTTGTATTTTTATACGTGTATTCATATTTCATTATTACATTTTTTTTTTTTTATTGTTCTTATTATAATTGGTTGAAAGTACAAGTTAAGGAGTGTAGGAAAGTGTGATGAGCTGCCGAGTCACTGGCACAAACAATATCAATAAGACAATAATAAATCAAAAGTGCTTCTAATTGTTGGAGTTAACGTTTATCATCTGTGTGTGCAGTGGAGGAACGTTTCCAGATGATGATGGTTCTCGTCAGCAGGTGAAGAATTCTCTGTTTGTGGGGGAAAGTGACAATCATGGAATGCAACTCCTTGATAACAGTATCTGGGGCTTAGGGGGTGCTGACCTCACTGGCAGGACCCTCCCGCGAGGCATGTAAGTGAAAGTGAACATAGAAAAACTCTTTATCCCATCGTCTATTTTAGATCCACAAACAATAAAGTGGATTCAAGATGCTGTTATAATTATATTCTGCTATATCGGAAAACAAATTAACCATGAGTTTGTTTCTGTGCAGTGATTTCCCTATCCGGGGCATGCAGATCTACGATGGGCCCATCAACGTGCAAAACTGTACGTTTCGTAAATACGCAGCTCTGGAGGGACGCCACAGCAGTGCTTTTGGGTTTAGGCTCAACAACTCATGGCAGAGTTGCCCCAACAATAACGTGACAGACATCAAATTTGACCATGTACCTGTGAGTTAAGAGTTGTGTGTTAAATCCTTGAAGCATTGTTTGTACATTTCAAGGGAACTACATTTTAAAACATGCAAGACTTACACTTCTACCATCTATAAAGCAGATGCCGTTTTATCTTTAAGGAAAATAAGACATTTTGGTAGAAAAGTTGTCAAATATAAATTAAAATATAGAATGACACAAGTACTTTTGGGTGATACCATAAGGTGCTTCGGGTTAAAAGGCGCATACTCAATTGCGGGGTCTATTTTGTATTTAATCCACACATAGGGCGAACCCCATTATAGGGCGCATGCATGCCATGACTTACGGGAAACAAAGAAAAAACGTCACGAGAGCAAGACAGTGAGTTCGGTTGTAATTTAATCTACTGTTTAACCATGTACTGTACTGTACTCACAATATTGTTAATCTATATCCATACGCAAATCTGTCCAAGTCCTCATCTTATGCATCCAAATTCAACAATTGGGCAAGTTCGCCGTTAAACATGCCAACTTCCTTCAACTTTACTTATATAGCACATCTTACAACAGCTGCAACTGTAACAAAATGCTTCATATATAGATATACGGTAAAGAATTTGTTTTTTGCTAAAAATTGCTCTCTCCCTCACGTAGATCACATCACGTGTGTTTTTTGGGGAGCCTGGTCCATGGTTTAATAAGATGCAGATGGATGGGGACAAGACCACTATTTTCCATGACATTGATGGCTCAGTGAGTGAGTATCCCGGAGCTTACCTGGTTAAGGAAGACAACTGGCTGCTCCGTCACCCTGAGTGCATTGATGTGCCTGACTGGAGGGCTGCCATCTGTAGTGGACACTATGCACAGGTAAGTCATCAACATAGAAACATACTGTTCTTACAACATACAAACACAGCTATTGCTTGTATATTGTGGTTCAATTGTTGGTGTCCAAATTTTACAGATTTATGTGTAAACATATCAAATTTTCCTTTGGAAAAGTTTACTGTCACGGAAATCGTTGGTATATGGCAATCATTTTGTACTCCCGGCTTGATTGATCACGGGATGACGAAGAACCCCACGTACTACCGGCATCATTAGGGGCTTTGTTTCTAAGTGACACGGAGGACGAAGAGTTTAAAGGATTTAAGGATTTGGAGTGACACAGAAGGTTTGAAAAACTATTATGGCTTTTACGCACGCCCGGTCCTACTCTACGGAGCTCTCTTTCACCTCCGTGGATGGAAGTCGAGGGCCGGCGCTCGGCCGGGTGGCTGTCCGGCGACGGTGGATGGGGCTCGGTCATGGCTTTTACGCACGCCCGGTCCTATTCTATGGAGCTCTCTTCCACCTCCGTGGCTGGAAGTGCCACCTCCGGGGATGGAAGTCCACGCCGCCACACACCTGGAAGTCAACGCCGGTGCTTGGGGCCGTGTGGCGGTGAACTATTTATGTTATAGTTATTTGATATATTTTATTTCGTGGAGCAACTTGTATATGTTTACAGCTCAGTAGTTGTTGGCTCGTTGAACTTTTGTTTTGTTAAATCAAGAGCCGTTTACCAAACCCACGTCTTTCCTTGTACTTTGTTAACGCTACAATATAGTTATATACTAGATCTGTGGAATAACGACGATGCTGACGTCAGGGCGCACGCGCGGTGTTGTTGACAAGTTTGATCGATGGATTTAATGATTTGGAGTGACGCAGATGGTTTGATAATAATATTGCTTATATAATAGTTATTTGATATATAATTTATATATAGTTATATGAGCCTGTGCAAGCGCCATCAGCTGCGTGCACCCGGCCGGCATTGTTGACATAAAGGACGATCGATGGATTTAATGATTTGGAGTAGGGATGCACCGAAAATTCGGCCACCGAAAATTTTCGGCCGAAAATGACCCAAAAGTCCATTTTCGGTTTTTGGCCGAAAGACTTAAATCACCGAAACAACACGGCCGAAACTTGTGATGACGTGAGCAAACAGCGCAGCCAGCACGCGGGAAAACGGGATAAGAGCCAGCATGTCTGCGGTGTGGACTGATTTCACTATCTCAGAGAAAGACCCACGGATAGCGATTTGCAAAACATGCAATGCTGAAATTTCAAGAGGGGGTGCATCTGCAAAAGGTTTCTCCACGTCGGGTTTAATTCATCACCTGAAATCCAAACATCCCGATCGCCATTCTGAATATGAGAAGAAGGCGACACAGAAAAGGAAACTGAGCACGCCCACTCCGTCTGTGGGGGACGTTTTTGAAAAGGCAAGAAAGTTCTCTTTGTGTTTTTATAAGAGAACATATTTAATTTTACAGTCTTTCAGCAGGCCAGTCAGTTATAAGCCTGTAAATTATTATTTAATGTACACATAAGTTGGGTCAAGTTAAACATTTTATTTTATTTTATTTTTGAATTTTAATTTATATTGTGCATTGTTGTAATGTCAGTGCTAAATAAATATTTTCATACTTTTGTAACTGGTTTATTGCAATGCCTTGATTTTAGTGATTTAGTGAGGTTAGTACTGTGTAAATGCTGTGGTTCTAATAACTGACATTTCTTTCGGTGTTTGGTTTCCTCATTTTTGGCTTTCGGTTTCGGCCAAGAATTTCTATTTCGGTGCATCCCTAATTTGGAGTGACACAGATGGTTTGATAATATTATTGCTTATATAATAGTTATTTGATATATAATTTATATATCGTTATATGGGCCTGTGGAATATTTTGAAGTGCAAGCGCCGTCAGCAGCGCGCACCCATTGTTGTTATAAAGGACGATTGATGGATTTAATGAATTGGAGTGACACATATGATTTTATAAACGTGTTATTTATGTAATTGTTTTTTGAATAACTCTGAATGTTACGTCAGGCCCATTCTCAGCTCTTCGTTTGTGTTTATGTCACGTTAGCATACCTATCGTTTAGCCTGTTGTTGCTCGTTCATGTCTGTTATTGGTGATGGATTTTGTCGAATAAATTTCCCCCAAAATGCGACTTATATATGTTTGTTTGTTTTTACGTTATTGGGCATTTTCTGGCTAATGCGACCTATATTCCGGAGCGACTTTTAGTCCGAAAAAATCGGTACTATCCAATTTAGAATGTCATTCTTGTTTGTTTTTTTCACTTTATAAGTAACAAAATTTGTTATATCTAATTTAGAATGTCAAACTTGTTTTTTTTCACTTCATAAGTAACAAAATAGAAGTGTAATTATGTAAATACTTGGTTGAAATCTGGGCGGGACTAGATAAGCAGAATTGCTTCATCCCATTTCACCAAGTCATGTAATAACAGTGGATGAATTGTACTGAATGGTGACAATGTACAAGCCGAAATAAACAAACAAACAAACATCCATCCATCTTCTGTACCGTTTACTAAATAATACACCAAATACCAAAAAAATAAGACTTAGATCAGCCTAACAACGCAATGTTTATTTCCTACAGCTCTACGTCCAGACACGTAATCCTGCCAATCTGAACATGCACATAGTAAGAGATGAATACCCTGACCGACCCCTAACTTTAGAGGGTGCGTTGGGAAAGAGGAAGCACTACCAGCAGTTCCAACCAGTTGTCACTTTGGCAAAGGGGTATACCATCCATTGGGACCAAGCCGCACCTGCTGAGGTCACCATCTGGCTTATTAACTTCAACAAGTAAGTGAACATAGTCATGGTTTATAGTAGCAAGATGGAAACTCAGACACAGTGGAACACAAAAAACAGCGATTATGTGGCACTCAAAATGCTTGATTACAAATGTGGATCGTTGGGTGACATTTTTTTAGAGAGGTTCAGTGGCAAACACACATACAGCACAGGTATGTATATGTACATTAATGTTGAATAAAGATTGCACTCAAATTCGTCGTAGAGTCAAAGTCAAAGTCTGCTTTATTGACAATTTCTGCACATGCCGAGACATACAAAGAGATCGAAATTTCGTTTCCTACTATCCCACGGTGACAAGACATATTACATATTCAAGTAAACAATACAAAAAGTAAAAATAAAAAGGCACATACAATGAGTCACTGATTTCCAAAGATGATGGCTAAGCTCTGACCAGTAGAAAACTGGGACTCGTTAAATACAACTTCTGATTAATGTAAAATATATTTTAATTCTACTAATCTCAGACATCTAATCAACTTTCCCACCAGGTCTCATCCCAAAAGTCCTGATAAATCTATCTTGATTGACTTGATCTTAACTAACATGATCCATGGATTTAATTCTTTCAATGTCGATTGTAATGACCTAAGTGATCATCATCATCATATAGAAGCACTAGGATTCCAAAATGCAAGCCCCGTATTGTTTTCAGAAACAATTTTAAACATTTTAATTAGCAAGTCTTTCATCATGATTTGTGGGTGGTAAAATGGAAATATATACGTACTAAATCTAATTCTAGACTCTACGTCTATCAACAATCCTGGACTTTTTTCAAAGACATTTCCCTGCAAGTTATAAATAAACATGCAGCTTTGAAGAGATTCATCCATCCATTATCTGTACCGCTTGTCCCTTTGGGGGTCGCGAGTGTGCTGGAGCCTCTCCCAGCAGTCATCAGGTAGTAGGCTGGGGCAGACACCCTGTAGTGGTTGCCAGCCAATCGCAGAGCACACAGAGACGAACAACCAGTCGCACACGCGCTTATGGGCAATTTGGAGTGTTCAATCGGCCTACCAAGCATGTTTTTGGGATGTGAGAGGAAACCGGAGTTCCCGGGAAAAACTCACGCAGGCACGGGGAGAACATGCAAACTCCACACAGGGAGAGCCGAAGGTGGAATCGAACCCACAACCTTCCGAACTTGGAGGTGGATGATTATTATTATTATTATTATTATATTATCATTATCATTATTCAAATTGAGGCAGCATGATGGTGCATTGGTTAGCACGTTCACTTCCCAGTTTCAGAGGTGCAGGATTTCATTCCGGCTCTGGCCTTCCTGTGTGGAGTTTGCATGTTCTCCCCTGCTACTCATGTACTCATAACTACTCCTACCCCTATTCCTACTCCTCCGACTACTACTACTACTACTACTACTACTACTACTCTTAACACAAAACTCATTTCTCAACAGATTATTGATCATACATTGTCCTAAATGTTGATTTGAATATTTTAATTAATATCAGAGAAGCAGCTATACACGCAGAATATTCCTTAATGGGGTAAATATAAGGCAAAAAATGTTGAAACCTGGCAAAGAATCTTTGGGCTGATATGCCAATGAAAGAAATCCACAACCCAGAGTTGCCAAGTATATACTTCAGTACAATATAATTTTATCAATATTTTTTTATATTAATTTTTTAAAATACGAAAATCACATCGCTCTCACCACAAATGTTAACGCAGAGGCTCCTGCCAATTTGTGTATGCTAACTTTTCCACTCATACATACCTACACTGAAAAAAAATACTTGTGTATAGCAACGAGACACAGCAAAGCAGACATAGTCTTATAAAGTCCAGTTTTTCTTGGACTGCAACTTGACAGTAGAGTTCCCACCCATCCTGTTTTCCCCAGAATTCTTCTTAACCAGTCTCTTCTGGGATGCAATTTGTCCCCGTCTCTTGGAGAAAATGTAAAAACCCACGATTGATTTCCTTTGTTGTGTACCGTTTTTTTCCGTGTATAGTGCGCCCCCATGTATAGTACGCACCCCTAAAAATGGCATGCTGATGCTGGAAAAAAGCTTGTACCCATGTATAATACGCACCCAATTTTTATGAATTTTTAAAAAAAAAATCAAAGTCCCAATGATCGTCACACACGCAGGGAGGCAATGGGTCCCATTTTTATAGTCTTTGGTATGGTCTTAACTAGGCTGGATGTAATTTTTTTTGTTGGCGTTGATTTCTCCGACTGCCCGTAAACGCACCACCGCGCTCCGTGCGCGCACGGGACAGCAAACGAGCAGGTGATCGAGCAAGCGTCTGATACAAGAGCATTGCGGTCGCATGGAGCGTGTTTGAAGTGAACAGCAGAGACGAAAGGAACAAGGCAAAGTGTTGTGAAATAAAATATTACCTGTAATACGGATTTAGGTAGAGAACTGAACTCTCACTCTTTATATAGCTGACGTGTCTTGCGCATCCGTTCTGCGCATCTGTAATGGCGGCCTCCGTATGATATCCGGTTTGCGTGTGTGCGCGTGTGCGTGTGTGCGCGTGTGTGCGAGAGCGAGAGAGAGCGAGAGAGAGAGTGCGAGAGAGAACTCTCAACCGTAGCACGCCGCCGACCGCCCAACTGCACCGCGCTGGTAGCATTATTGTGACAGAGCCGTCGCTGAAATTTAGAAGATATTTTTAAAGTCCTGATGTACTTTCTAAAATTTAAGTGGACCTCAGTGCGCACTGCGCAGGGAGCTTAATTTGGTGCGGTCGCGCAACCGCAGCGCGCCGGGCGCTCACTGTTGCATTGCTTAAAGAGCGCCTTTGTGTTTTAGGATGAACAGCAGAGACCAAAGGAACAAAGCAAAGTGTTGTGAAATAAAATTTTACCTGTAATACGCATTTTGTTATTTGCCGATTGAAACTGCTAATTAAACTGTGAATTGAAACTAATAGGAAGAAAACAACTCTCGCTCTTAATATAGCTGACGTGTCTTGCGCATCCGTTCTGCGCATCTGTAATGGCGGCCTCCGTATGACGTCCGGTCCGCGATGGAGATTAAAAACAAACAATATTTGACAATAACACACCCTCAAGGATTGCACCATCGCATCAAACGATGTGTCGTCAATTATGTATTTTACTGACTAAGTGTGTTGGCCAGGATGGCTGAGTACGATGCGCGATTGACAACAAACAAGAAGAAAGGTGAGTTTTATTTCGGGGGAGATTTGTCATGTCTCGTCCCCAGTTTTGCTATGTGTCTAGGTTGCCATAGTTTCTGTTCGCGTCGCCCCTCTCTTCCTGTGTCACCTCAATCGATGTAACGTGTTTTGTATTTAAGTCCTGTCTGCCCCTCGCTCACCGTTGGATCATTGCATGTGTTACTGTCATTCTGTTCCTGTCTTTGGTAATGTCACTCTGTCTTTTTGTTCCACGACTTTGTCGGTCAGTCCTGTTTTTGGTTTTGTTGTACCATGACTTTCTTTAAAAAAAAAAAAAAAAAAATTAAAAAAATATATATATATTTTTTTTTTTTCTTTGTACCCATGTATAATACGCACCCCAGATTTTAGGACAATAAATTAGGTAAACTTTGCGCACTATACACGGAAAAAAACGGTAGTTTAGAAATGTCCCTCTGTGCTTTTGTGGTTAGTTAAAAATGTCTCGATCTGTTTGTCGATGCATACATCACGCGGACGTGCATAAGGCAAGCAGGGAGGGAAATTTAATGGGAAATGTTCATTTTCATTTTGTTTTACAATAGATATTCCTTTCATTATTTGTTTGAATTTTCAAACAGAGAAATTAAGGGACAAAAACATGCTCCAATAAGTGTGACACGTGAACATTTGACCGCGGCCACTGTATGTGCATGGCAACATATCATAGCTGAAATGTGGTTAGGGAAGACAAAAAACAACTGGACGTGTGTGTTTGCCGCCATAAATGTTTTAGGTGTTTGATCTGCATCTCAATAATACATTTGTGTGCATTTTAAAGGGGCATCCTGCATAAATAGAGGGGGCATAGAAAGGCCGAAGTCCATCTTTACAGTTAAAAAGCAAGTTAACTCAACGCGTTACAATTCTGCACCTTCGAGCTGGCAGTGCGAGTTCCTCAAGTTAGGTGGTTGTCGTAGGAGTAGAAATGCCACCAGTTACATACAGGACTGTCTCAGAAAATTAGAATATTGTGATAAAGTTCTTTATCTTCTGTAATGCAATTAGAAAAACAAAAATGTCATACATTCTGGATTCATTACAACCCAACTGAAATATTGCAAGCCTTTTATTATTTTAATATTGCTGATTATGGCATACAGCTTAAGAAAACTCAAACATCCCATCTCAAGCTGGAGTCTCGATATCAAAAGCCACTGTTCACGGACGTGTCCGGGAAATGGGCTACAATAGCCTTATTCCCATGGTCAAGCCACTTCAGAATTCAAGACAACAGAAGAAGCGTCTGACTTGGACTATGGAAAAGAAGCACTGGACAGTTCCAGAGTGGTCCAAAGTCCTCCTTTCAGACGATAGCAAGTTTTGTATTTCATTTAGAAGTCAAGGTGCCAGAGTCTGGAGAAAGGCTGGAGAGAAACAAAATCTAAGTTGCTTAAAATCCAGTGTGAAGTTCCCACAGAAAGCGATGGTTTGGGGAGCCATGTCAGCTGCTGGTGTTGGTCCACTGTGTTTCATCAAGTCCAGAGTAAATGCAGATTTTAGAGCACTACATGATTCCGTCTGGTGAAGAGCTCTATGGAGATGATGATCTCATTTTCCAGCATGATCTGGCACCTGCCCACAGTGCCGAAACCACCAGTAAATGGTGTACTGACCATGGCATTACTGTCCTCGATTGGCCTGCCAATTCCCCTGACCTGAACCCCATAGATAATCTGTGGGGTATTGTGAAGAAGAAGCTGAAAGACACCAGACCCAACAATGCAAATGAGCTAAAGGCCGCTATTGAAGCATCCTGGGCATCCATAACACCTCAGCAATGCCAAACAGGCTGATTGCCTCCATGCCACGCCGCATTGATGCAGTAATCCGTGCAAAAGGATTCTCAACCAAGTACTGAGTGCATCAATGGACATATTCAAATGTTTGATTTTGTTTTGCTGTTTTAAATCTTATACGGTCTGAGGAAATATTCAAATTTTTTTAGATAGGATTTTTGAGTTTTCTTAAGCTGTAAGCCATACTCAGCAATATTAAAATGATAAAAGGCTTCCAATATTTCAGTTGATTTGTAATAAATCCAGAATGTATGACATTTTTGGTTTTTTTAATTACAATAAAGAACTTTATCACGATATTCAAATTTTCTGAGACCGTCCTGTATGTCCATCGCTGATCGTGAAATAAAATCCAAATGAAAATTTGCTTATGTTTGAAGCAAATGTTTACAACCCCCCCTCCTCAAAAAATGACTATTTTAAGCAGGGCTGTGGACTCGGTCGGATTTTTGCACCGAGTCCGAGTCCGGCCTCTTGGCCATGAGTCCGACTCCGGCTGTCCATTTTTTCTGTTAATTCATGTGACTGCTTAGTCTTTATTCAAGGCTAATTTAGATCAAAATCTAAATAATTACAACAGTTTTGTGATGGCTTTGTCTTTATTAAACATATAAACGAATACAATAAACAGATACTTTCAAGTTTTAATCATTAATTACACCATTATAGCTCAGACATTTATCTAAACACAAATAATTAGTGACGACCCCTTATTTGGAAAGCGAAAAACCCATGTCGTACGGCGTCAGCACTGTTGTTTTCAATAAAAACATGAACTCACGTTTGTCAGTCAATTTTAATTTTTATAAAGGATTATTCTCATTTGATGCCATCCGCGTTCTGCCATTGAAGCGGGGTGCATTCAAAGACCAGTCGTACAGACGGAACACTCATTCACTTCACCAAAACGCAACAATATAATTACGTGAGCTCTTTGCATAAACATCGATGCAAAGAAACTCCTCTTTTTGGGTACAGGCTACAAGGAGTATATATTACAAAGGAGACTTAATTGTGATCATCATTCATCCATCCATCCATTTTATTTTATTACTCAGGTATTTTCAAAGCAAATTAATATTGTTGCATTTATTAATTTGCTTTCACATGACAGCGCAATATAATTAAAAGCTGACACGATAGCAATGTCAAACGTGTTCATTTAAGAAAAAGCCACACACGTTTTGTGATCAAATCTTTCATAACGAGAATGATTTGAGTGAATTGATTTTACAATTTTCATCCCCCCTCCCCACCATCTGTCACTTTGCTTGGGACAAAAGGAGCCTTCAGAACGGAAATTTTGTCTCAATTATTCATTCAAATCAATTCACTCAAATCATTCTCGTTATGAAAGATTTGATCACAAAACGTTTCCGTCTGTACGACTGGTTTTTGAATGCACCCCGCTTCAATGGCACAACGCGGATGAATTTAAAGACATCAAATGAGAATAATCCTTTATAAAAAATAAAATTGACTGACGCAAACGTGAGTTCTTCATGTTTTTATTGAAAACAACATAGTGCTGACGCCGTACGACATCGGTTTTTCGCTATAATTCGGTATAATTTGACGTAGTCCAAACGCACCCAAAGTTAAGGTTTCATGGGAATATTATTGTCATAATTGTCTGGACCATATATGATATTTGTTTAATGGTAGTTGTTGATAGATCTTGAAGATGTCAAGTTATAGGTGCATATAGCACGTTCATTGTAAGATGGGAAGAGATGTTGTGTATTTTGGGCTAACTCAAATTCCGTAGTAGAAAAACCCCGGAAGTGGGATGGGCGCATTCTGTGTTGTTGTGGTACGCCCTGTGAACGCACTGTGAGTAAGGAATAAAGCAGTTACCATTCACGTCGTTCTCTGACCTATTCTTGCTATCTAAGAACCTGGAAAATAGTAAGGATACAACATATATCACGGGTCATTACGGCGAGTTTGGTGGAGTTTTTACTGCTTCTTACAACTCCTACCGCGCTGACTGTAACGTGACACTCTCTGGCTGCGTCTTGCCTCCTTTTTTTTTTTATTGTCGGACTCGGTGGACTCGGTCAAAATCAGCACTGAGTCCGAGTCCGGCAAAAATGACCGAGTCCGACCGAGTCCAAGTCCCCGAGTCCGAACCGAGTCCACAGCCCTGATTTTAAGCATCCAACTGTGCTTAGCATGCCCCTGAATTCGCACTGAATAAGATCCTGTCAGTAAGCCGTACAGAAAGTAATCATCACACCCTAATTGAGTAAGCAGATAGTAGGTATATAAATTTTGTCAGCACCATACTAATATTGCATTCTAAGCAATTAGCATGGATTTAAAGCCTATGAACGTATATATACTCAGACTTCAGAATCTTTATTATCCCCCGGGGTGGCAATTTGTTTCGCAACAACAGAACAACACAGTCACCATTCATTTATCAACATCACACAATATGGGCAGGTGATGTGTTCAATTACACAATCATAATCATTACATTCTGCAGCATCCAGACACCTATACCTCAGGGGCAGGCTCACAATACCTGTTTCAAGAAGTCTATAGTGGTTGGCACAAAGGTGTTCCTATACGTATTTGTTCTGAGCCTAGACAACAAGTACCGGCGGCCAGACGGCAGGAGCCTGTAGTGGAAGGCCAGCAGGTGGGCTATTCTGTCCATCCCTGGTTGGACAGAATAGCCCTATCTTACTTAGTGGCCCTGGCTCTATACATCCCAGAAAGCTCCATGAAACCCGTTCCAGCAATACTTAGACATTGTGTCTTAATAGGTTTGTGAGAGGATGGAGATTCACTTACTATGATGAGCCGTTTTAAGATTTAGATTTTATCAGCGTTTAATCTACAAAACTCTGGTCAATCAGTATGACAGGCAGCAAAACCTATTGTTTGTAATACTTTGGGTACTCGCAAAAATGGGCAAGTCTTTCTTGGTGGCGTAATATTGGCACCTGTTGCTCATCTGGCGCTGCACCATTGATAGCAATGAAAATGACAATGGCACCATCTGCAGGTGTGGAGCAGGTCACGCAGCATGCCATTAACTTTTGTCTTTGTCAAAAGTCAATGGCATGCTGCGTGACCTGAATAGTTCTGGGTTGTAATCTGATAGACGGTGGCCATCTAGTAAATTATTTAAATGGCTGTGTCACCAAAAAAAAAATCTAACTTTACAAGTTTAATGCTTAATTTTGAGAGACATGTGTTACATAACAACTAAGTATTGTAATCCAACTATTCCAACAAAGTTTTTATTAGAGTATTAAATACCCGCAAAACACTAATCCTTTGGACTTCTTGATATCATTTTTTACTACAGAAATGACTGGATCAACGTGGGTGTGTGCTACCCTCAAGGCACTACCTTTGTTGTCATCTCAGACATTCACAATCGCCTGAACAAACAGACCCGGAAGACAGGAGTCTTCATGAGAACAACGCAGAAGGAGAAGATCAACCAATCACATCTGACCAGGAGCTATTACTACTGGGAGGAAGACACAGGGTCAGACACACAAAAATACACAAGTGTCTTATAAATGTGTTATTTGTTATGGATTTGTACAAATGTGACTCTTCATAAATATTGCGAGTTACGTGCGAATATACATTTTCAGATTATGATTATCATATTTTTATACAGGCGGCTTGGTGGAACACTGTTAGCACGTCCGCCTCATAGTTAGGAGGGTGCAAGTTCGACTCCAGCTCTCCCTGTGTGGAGTTTGCATGTTCTCCCCGTGCCCGCGTGGTTTTTTTCCGGGCACTCTGGTTTCCTCCCACATCCCAAAAACATGCTTGGTAGGCCGGTTGAGCACTACAAATTGTCCCTAGCTGTGAGTGTGAATGGTTGTTCGTCTCTGTCTGCCCTGCAATTGGCTTACAACCGGTTCAGGGTGTCCCCCACCTACTGCCTGATGACTGCTGGGATAGGCTCCAGCTTGCCTGCGACCCGCATGGGGACAAGTGGTATAGAAAATAGATGGATGGATGGTTGGGTAGGGAGGGAGGGATATTTTTATACATATGTCCACATCAATTTGGGTGATAATCAGGCACCTTTTTTTTTTACGAGGCAACATATGGACAGGCAACTTCACAACATGAAGTAGGTAGATATATATTGCAAGTTTTGTTCTAATATTTTACAGAATAATTATCACATGCCTACACTTCCTCACACAAATTTTGGTGATAATTGGTCAGAGTTTTTGGACGTTGAGTCACATTTTCCACCGTACCACCTACTGCGGCCCCCCTTTGGCGACGTCATACACTAATTTTATCAGGTGTGTTGAAGTAGGAAGCCATATAAAACATGCAAAGCACCAGATCCCGCAGTCCATTAACATTTTTGATTGCAGCTTTGTGCTGTACTATTCTCAATTTGAGATTGTACTTTGTCCAACATCGATAATACACACATGGACATTTCAACAAATAAACATCATGTGTAGACATACTATAATTTATTAATTGTTTTTTTTATATTCTGTCGCACGCATGGACGCAAATCACTCCACGCATTTGGGGTTTGTTGTTAAAATAATAAATTTACTGAAACACACACAACAGCGGCAGTTAGTCAAGACCCGGCGAAACTCCCACTCACTGTCAACTACTGAGGACCCCCGTAGTTGTCCCAGGTGCCTTATTAAAATCCCCAAATACTCGCCACTGATACAATACAGTACTATTTGCATATAACGGCATATAACGTGTTCAAAAACATATTAAAAAAATTAATTAACATGGCGGGTGAGTATGAATGTCCATTCAAATGTCCCAAAAACCACCATGGGCCCCACAATTCTTTGCCTGTTCTGTGGGTGAGTAAATACTTTAATGGTATGTACGTATGTGAGCACAATATGTACAGTAGATCTACCCCATCTATAATCACCATTGACCTCTCGGGGCAACCAATTTTTACTTGCAAGCTTAGGTTCCTCAATGGCTACAGGGAAGATACCACAGTAATAAGGTTCTTGCTTCTCCTAATTACATCTTCTGTCATAACTTGTCTGAGGAACTGTCCATAAAGGATGTTATCTTTGAGTGATTTGGAGTGGTGGCTTTCTGCACGTAAAATAATGTTCCCATCAGTTTGTATATGATCAATAGTAGTGTTTGATGTTGTTTTTTTTGTTCATTGACAGAAATAAGTAAATCCATTAAATGTTTCGTATCTGTGTTGTGTTCCATAGTAGATTTCAGGAAAGGCTATTTATTACTAGGATAATGTCTGAACTGAAATAATGAGTCTTCTGAACCTATGAACAAACAGAATGTCATCAATGTATCTCTTTATAATGATATTGTGTTTAAATTAGTTGCTAGGACTACAAATATAGAGGTTTGCATAATTGAACGCAAAGGGAGAACTTACCGTTTTTTTCCGTGTATAGTGCGCAATATTTAACTAATTTATTGTCCTAAAATCTGGGGTGCGTATTATACATGGGTACAAAACAAATTTTAAAAAAAAATGTTTTTAATTTTTTTTTTTTTTTTAAAGAAAGTCATGGTACAACAAAACCAACAACAGGACTGACCGACAAAGTCGTGGAACAAAAAGATAGGGTGACATTACCAAAGACAGGAACAGAATGACAGTAACACATGCAATGATCCAACGGTGAGCGAGGGGCAGACAGGACTTAAATACAAAACACGTTACATCGATTGAGGTGACACAGGAAGAGAGGGGTGACGCGAACAGAAACTATGGCAACCTAGACACATAGCAAAACTGGGGACGAGACATGACAAATCTCCCCCGAAATAAAACTCACCTTTCTTCTTGTTTGTTGTCAATCGCGCATCGCATTCAGCCATCCTGCCCAACACACTTAGTAAAATTCATAATTGACGACACATCGTTTGATCCGATGGTGCAATCCTCGATGGTGTGTTATTGTCAAATATTGTTTGTTTTTTAATCTCCATCGCGGACCGGACGTCATACGGAGGCCGCCATTACAGATGCGCAGAACGGTTGCGCAAGACACGTCAGCTATATAAAGAGCAAGAGTTCAGTTC